>NW_027184842.1:0-120006 GCF_040668555.2 Bombus flavifrons | reverse complement strand
TCGAAATATCTCAAACGGGAAGGAAATGACGGTTAGTTTTCGTCAAAATTGACGAAATCGTCGAGTTTTGCGAGCTGTTCCGCTTGTTTAGACTTTGAAACTGGCGAGTATTACATTCTGCACGTTAAATGGAGTAAAAAGAGCGCTTAAACGTCGAAATATCTCAAACGGGAAGGAAATGACGGTTAGTTTTGGTCAAAATCGACGAAATCATCGAGATTTGCGAGCTGTTCCGCTTGTTTCGAAGCTGAAACTGGCGTGTATTACATTCTGCACGTTAAATGGAGTAAAAAGAGCTCTTAAACGTCGAAATATCTCAAACGGGAAGGAAATGACGGTTAGTTTTGGTCAAAATCGACGAAATCATCGAGATTTGCGAGCTGTACCGCTCGTTTCGAAGCTGAAACTGGCGTGTATTACATTCTGCACTTTAAATGGAGTAAAAAGAGCGCTTAAACGTCGATATATCTCAAACGGGAAGGAAATGACTGTTAGTTTTGGTCAAAATCGACGAAATCATCGAGATTTGCGAGCTGTACCGCTCGTTTCGAAGCTGAAACTGGCGTGTATTACATTCTGCACTTTAAATGGAGTAAAAAGAGCGCTTAAACGTCGAAATATCTCAAACGGGAAGGAAATGACGGTTAGTTTTCGTCAAAATTGACGAAATCGTCGAGTTTTGCGAGCTGTTCCGCTTGTTTCGAAGCAGGAACTGGCGTGTATTACATTCTGCACGTTAAATGGAGTATAAAGAGCGCTTAAACGTCGAAATATCTCAAACGAGTAGGAAAAGACGGTTAGTTTTGGTCAAAATCGACGAAATCATCGAGATTTGCGAGCTGTTCCGCTTGTTTCGAAGCTGAATCTGGCGTGTATTACATTCTGCACTTTAAATGGAGTAAAAAGAGCGCTTAAACGTCGAAATATCTCAAACGGGAAGGAAATGTCGGTTAATTTTGGTCAAAATCGACGAAATCATCGAGATTTGCGAGCTGTTCCGCTTGTTTCGAAGCTGAAACTGGCGTGTATTACATTCTGCACGTTAAATAGAGTAAAAAGAGCGTTTAAACGTCGAAATATCACAAACCGGAAGGAAATGACGGTTAGTTTTTGTCAAAATCGACGAAATCATCGAGATTTGCGAGCTGTTCCGCTTGTTTCGAAGCTGAAACTGGCGTGTATTACATTCTGCACGTTAAATGGAGTAAAAAGAGCGCTTAAACGTCGAAATATCTCAAACGGGAAGGAAATGACGGTTAGTTTTCGTCAAAATTGACGAAATCGTCGAGTTTTGCGAGCTGTTCCGCTTGTTTAGACTTTGAAACTGGCGTGTATTACATTCTGCACGTTAAATGGAGTAAAAAGAGCGCTTAAACGTCGAAATATCTCAAACGGGAAGGAAATGACGGTTAGTTTTGGTCAAAATCGACGAAATCATCGAGATTTGCGAGCTGTTCCGCTTGTTTCGAAGCTGAAACTGGCGTGTATTACATTCTGCACGTTAAATGGAGTAAAAAGAGCTCTTAAACGTCGAAATATCTCAAACGGGAAGGAAATGACGGTTAGTTTTGGTCAAAATCGACGAAATCATCGAGATTTGCGAGCTGTACCGCTCGTTTCGAAGCTGAAACTGGCGTGTATTACATTCTGCACTTTAAATGGAGTAAAAAGAGCGCTTAAACGTCGATATATCTCAAACGGGAAGGAAATGACTGTTAGTTTTGGTCAAAATCGACGAAATCATCGAGATTTGCGAGCTGTACCGCTCGTTTCGAAGCTGAAACTGGCGTGTATTACATTCTGCACTTTAAATGGAGTAAAAAGAGCGCTTAAACGTCGAAATATCTCAAACGGGAAGGAAATGACGGTTAGTTTTCGTCAAAATTGACGAAATCGTCGAGTTTTGCGAGCTGTTCCGCTTGTTTCGAAGCAGGAACTGGCGTGTATTACATTCTGCACGTTAAATGGAGTATAAAGAGCGCTTAAACGTCGAAATATCTCAAACGAGTAGGAAAAGACGGTTAGTTTTGGTCAAAATCGACGAAATCATCGAGATTTGCGAGCTGTTCCGCTTGTTTCGAAGCTGAATCTGGCGTGTATTACATTCTGCACTTTAAATGGAGTAAAAAGAGCGCTTAAACGTCGAAATATCTCAAACGGGAAGGAAATGTCGGTTAATTTTGGTCAAAATCGACGAAATCATCGAGATTTGCGAGCTGTTCCGCTTGTTTCGAAGCTGAAACTGGCGTGTATTACATTCTGCACGTTAAATAGAGTAAAAAGAGCGTTTAAACGTCGAAATATCTCAAACCGGAAGGAAATGACGGTTAGTTTTTGTCAAAATCGACGAAATCATCGAGATTTGCGAGCTGTTCCGCTTGTTTCGAAGCTGAAACTGGCGTGTATTACATTCTGCACGTTAAATGGAGTAAAAAGAGCGCTTAAACGTCGAAATATCTCAAACGGGAAGGAAATGACTGTTAGTTTTGGTCAAAATCGACGAAATCATCGAGATTTGCGAGCTGTTCCGCTTGTTTCGACGGTTAAACGGTTGTGCATTGCATTCTGCACGTTAAATGGAGTAGAAAGAGCGCTTAAACGTCGAAATATCTCAAACGGGAAGGAAATGACTGTTAGTTTTGTTCAAAATCGACGAAATCATCGAGATTTGCGAGCTGTTCCGCTTGTTTCGAAGCTGAAACTGGCGTGTATTACATTCTCCACGTTAAATGGAGTAAAAAGGGCGCTTAAACGTCGAAATATCTCAAACGGGAAGGAAATGACGGTTAGTTTTGGTCAAAATCGACGAAATCATCGAGATTAGCGAGCTGTACCGCTTGTTTCGAAGCTGAAACTGGCGTGTATTATATTCTGCACGTTAAATGGAGTAAAAAGAGCGCTAAAACGTCGAAACATCTCAAACGGGAGGAAATGACGGTTAGTTTTGGTCAAAATCGACAAAATCATCGAGATTTGCGAGCTGTTCCGCCTGTTTCGAAGCTGAAACTGGCGTGTATTACATTCTGCACGTTAAATGGAGTAAAAAGAGCGCTTAAACGTCGAAATATCTCAAACGGGAAGGAAATGACTGTTAGTTTTGGTCAAAATCGACGAAATCATCGAGATTTGCGAATTGTTCCGCTTGTTTCGAAGCTGAAACTGGCGTGTATTACATTCTGCACGTTAAATGGAGTAAAAAGGGCGCTTAAACGTCGAAATATCTCAAACGGGAAGGAAATGACTGTTAGTTTTGTTCAAAATCGACGAAATCATCGAGATTTGCGAATTGTTCCGCTTGTTTCGAAGCTGAAACTGGCGTGTATTACATTCTGCACGTTAAATGGAGTAAAAAGAGCGCTTAAACGTCGAAATATCTCAAACGGGAAGGAAATGACTGTTAGTTTTGGCCAAAATCGACGAAATCATCGAGATTTGAGAGCTGTTCCGCTTGTTTCGAAGCTGAAACTGGCGTGTATTACATTCTGCACGATAAATGGAGTAAAAAGAGCGCTTAAACGTCGAAATATCTCAAACGGGAAGGAAATGACGGTTAATTTTGGTCAAAATCGACGAAATCATCGAGATTTGCGAGCTGTTCCGCTTGTTTCGAAGCTGAAACTGGCGTGTATTACATTCTGCACGTTAAATGGAGTAAAAAGGGCGCTTAAACGTCGAAATATCTCAAACGGGAAGGAAATGACTGTTAGTTTTGGTCAAAATCGACGAAATCATCGAGATTTGCGAGCTGTTCCGCTTGTTTCGAAGCTGAAACTGGCGTGTATTACATTCTGCACGTTAAATGGAGTAAAAAGACCGCTTAAACGTCGAAATATCTCAAACGGGAAGGAGATGACTGTTAGTTTTGGTCAAAATCGACGAAATCATCGAGATTTGCGAGCTGTTCCGGTTGTTTCGAAGCTGAAACTGGCGTGTATTATATTCTGCACGTTAAATGGAGTAAAAAGAGCGCTTAAACGTCGAAATATCTCAAACGGGAAGGAAATGACTGTTAGTTTTGGTCAAAATCGACGAAATCATCGAGATTTGCGAGCTGTTCCGCTTGTTTCGAAGCTGAAACTGGCGTGTATTACATTCTGCACGTTAAATGGAGTAAAAAGACCGCTTAAACGTCGAAATATCTCAAACGGGAAGGAGATGACTGTTAGTTTTGGTCAAAATCGACGAAATCATCGAGATTTGCGAGCTGTTCCGGTTGTTTCGAAGCTGAAACTGGCGTGTATTATATTCTGCACGTTAAATGGAGTAAAAAGAGCGCTAAAACGTCGAAACATCTCAAACGGGAAGGAAATGACGGTTAGTTTTGGTCAAAATCGACAAAATCATCGAGATTTGCGAGCTGTTCCGCCTGTTTCGAAGCTGAAACTGGCGTGTATTACATTCTGCACGTTAAATGGAGTAAAAAGAGCGCTTAAACGTCGAAATATCTCAAACGGGAAGGAAATGACTGTTAGTTTTGGTCAAAATCGACGAAATCATCGAGATTTGCGAATTGTTCCGCTTGTTTCGAAGCTGAAACTGGCGTGTATTACATTCTGCACGTTAAATGGAGTAAAAAGAGCGCTTAAACGTCGAAATATCTCAAACGGGAAGGAAATGACTGTTAGTTTTGTTCAAAATCGACGAAATCATCGAGATTTGCGAATTGTTCCGCTTGTTTCGAAGCTGAAACTGGCGTGTATTACATTCTGCACGTTAAATGGAGTAAAAAGAGCGCTTAAACGTCGAAATATCTCAAACGGGAAGGAAATGACTGTTAGTTTTGGTCAAAATCGACGAAATCATCGAGATTTGAGAGCTGTTCCGCTTGTTTCGAAGCTGAAACTGGCGTGTATTACATTCTGCACGTTAAATGGAGTAAAAAGAGTGCTTAAACGTCGAAATATCTCAAACGGGAAGGAAATGACGGTTAATTTTGGTCAAAATCGACGTAATCATCGAGATTTGCGAGCTGTTCCGCTTGTTTCGAAGCTGAAACTGGCGTGTATTACATTCTGCACGTTAAATGGAGTAAAAAGAGCGCTTAAACGTCGAAATATCTCAAACGGGAAGGAAATGACTGTTAGTTTTGGTCAAAATCGACGAAATCATCGAGATTTGCGAGCTGTTCCGCTTGTTTCGAAGCTGAAACTGGCGTGTATTACATTCTGCACGTTAAATGGAGTAAAAAGACCGCTTAAACGTCGAAATATCTCAAACGGGAAGGAAATGACCGTTAGTTTTGGTCAAAATCGACGAAATCATCGAGATTTGCGAGCTGTTCCGCTTGTTTCGAAGCTGAAACTGGCGTGTATTACATTCTGCACGTTAAATGGAGTAAAAAGAGCGCATAAACGTCGAAATATCTCAAACGAGTAGGAAATGACGGATAGTTTTCGTCAAAATCGTCGAAATCATCTAGATTTGCGAGCTGTTCCGCTTGTTTCGAAGCTGAAACTGGCGTGTATTACATTCTGCACGTTAAATGGAGTAAAAAGAGCGCTTAAACGTCGAAATATCTCAAACGGGAAGGAAATGTCGGTTAGTTTTCGTCAAAATTGACGAAATCGTCGAGATTTGCGAGCTGTTCCGCTTGTTTAGACTTTGAAACTGGCGTGTATTACATTCTGCACGTTAAATGGAGTAAAAAGAGCGCTTAAACGTCGAAATATCTCAAACGGGAAGGAAATGACGGTTAGTTTTCGTCAAAATTGACGAAATCGTCGAGTTTTGCGAGCTGTTCCGCTTGTTTCGAAGCTGAAACTGGCGTGTATTACATTCTGCACGTTAAATGGAGTAAAAAGACCGCTTAAACGTCGAAATATCTCAAACGGGAAGGAAATGACGGTTAGTTTTGGTCAAAATCGACGAAATCATCGAGATTTGCGAGCTGTTCCGCTTGTATCGAAGCTGAAGCTGGCGTGTATTACATTCTTCACGGTAAATGGAGTAAAAAGAGCGCTTAAACGTCGAAATATCTCAAACGGGAAGGATATGACGGTTAGTTTTGGTCAAAATCGACGAAATCATCGAGATTTGCGAATTGTTCCGCTTGTTTCGAAGCTGAAACTGGCGTGTATTACATTCTGCACGTTAAATGGAGTAAAAAGAGCGCTTAAACGTCGAAATATCTCAAACGGGAAGGAAATGACTGTTAGTTTTGGTCAAAATCGACGAAACCATCGAGATTTGCGAGCTGTTCCGCTTGTTTAGACTTTGAAACTGGCGTGTATTACATTCTGCACGTTAAATGGAGTAAAAAGAGCGCTTAAACGTCGAAATATCTCAAACGGGAAGGAAATGACGGTTAGTTTTGGTCAAAATCGACGAAATCATCGAGATTTGCGAGCTGTTCCGCTTGTTTCGAAGCTGAAACTGGCGTGTATTACATTCTGCACGTTAAATGGAGTAAAAAGAGCTCTTAAACGTCGAAATATCTCAAACGGGAAGGAAATGACGGTTAGTTTTGGTCAAAATCGACGAAATCATCGAGATTTGCGAGCTGTACCGCTCGTTTCGAAGCTGAAACTGGCGTGTATTACATTCTGCACTTTAAATGGAGTAAAAAGAGCGCTTAAACGTCGATATATCTCAAACGGGAAGGAAATGACTGTTAGTTTTGGTCAAAATCGACGAAATCATCGAGATTTGCGAGCTGTACCGCTCGTTTCGAAGCTGAAACTGGCGTGTATTACATTCTGCACTTTAAATGGAGTAAAAAGAGCGCTTAAACGTCGAAATATCTCAAACGGGAAGGAAATGACGGTTAGTTTTCGTCAAAATTGACGAAATCGTCGAGTTTTGCGAGCTGTTCCGCTTGTTTCGAAGCAGGAACTGGCGTGTATTACATTCTGCACGTTAAATGGAGTATAAAGAGCGCTTAAACGTCGAAATATCTCAAACGAGTAGGAAAAGACGGTTAGTTTTGGTCAAAATCGACGAAATCATCGAGATTTGCGAGCTGTTCCGCTTGTTTCGAAGCTGAATCTGGCGTGTATTACATTCTGCACTTTAAATGGAGTAAAAAGAGCGCTTAAACGTCGAAATATCTCAAACGGGAAGGAAATGTCGGTTAATTTTGGTCAAAATCGACGAAATCATCGAGATTTGCGAGCTGTTCCGCTTGTTTCGAAGCTGAAACTGGCGTGTATTACATTCTGCACGTTAAATAGAGTAAAAAGAGCGTTTAAACGTCGAAATATCTCAAACCGGAAGGAAATGACGGTTAGTTTTTGTCAAAATCGACGAAATCATCGAGATTTGCGAGCTGTTCCGCTTGTTTCGAAGCTGAAACTGGCATGTATTACATTCTGCACGTTAAATGGAGTAAAAAGAGCGCTTAAACGTCGAAATATCTCAAACGGGAAGGAAATGACTGTTAGTTTTGGTCAAAATCGACGAAATCATCGAGATTTGCGAGCTGTTCCGCTTGTTTCGACGGTTAAACGGTTGTGCATTGCATTCTGCACGTTAAATGGAGTAGAAAGAGCGCTTAAACGTCGAAATATCTCAAACGGGAAGGAAATGACTGTTAGTTTTGTTCAAAATCGACGAAATCATCGAGATTTGCGAGCTGTTCCGCTTGTTTCGAAGCTGAAACTGGCGTGTATTACATTCTCCACGTTAAATGGAGTAAAAAGGGCGCTTAAACGTCGAAATATCTCAAACGGAAGGAAATGACGGTTAGTTTTTGGTCAAAATCGACGAAATCATCGAGATTAGCGAGCTGTACCGCTTGTTTCGAAGCTGAAACTGGCGTGTATTATATTCTGCACGTTAAATGGAGTAAAAAGAGCGCTAAAACGTCGAAACATCTCAAACGGGAGGAAATGACGGTTAGTTTTGGTCAAAATCGACAAAATCATCGAGATTTGCGAGCTGTTCCGCCTGTTTCGAAGCTGAAACTGGCGTGTATTACATTCTGCACGTTAAATGGAGTAAAAAGAGCGCTTAAACGTCGAAATATCTCAAACGGGAAGGAAATGACTGTTAGTTTTGGTCAAAATCGACGAAATCATCGAGATTTGCGAATTGTTCCGCTTGTTTCGAAGCTGAAACTGGCGTGTATTACATTCTGCACGTTAAATGGAGTAAAAAGGGCGCTTAAACGTCGAAATATCTCAAACGGGAAGGAAATGACTGTTAGTTTTGTTCAAAATCGACGAAATCATCGAGATTTGCGAATTGTTCCGCTTGTTTCGAAGCTGAAACTGGCGTGTATTACATTCTGCACGTTAAATGGAGTAAAAAGAGCGCTTAAACGTCGAAATATCTCAAACGGGAAGGAAATGACTGTTAGTTTTGGCCAAAATCGACGAAATCATCGAGATTTGAGAGCTGTTCCGCTTGTTTCGAAGCTGAAACTGGCGTGTATTACATTCTGCACGATAAATGGAGTAAAAAGAGCGCTTAAACGTCGAAATATCTCAAACGGGAAGGAAATGACGGTTAATTTTGGTCAAAATCGACGAAATCATCGAGATTTGCGAGCTGTTCCGCTTGTTTCGAAGCTGAAACTGGCGTGTATTACATTCTGCACGTTAAATGGAGTAAAAAGAGCGCTTAAACGTCGAAATATCTCAAACGGGAAGGAAATGACTGTTAGTTTTGGTCAAAATCGACGAAATCATCGAGATTTGCGAGCTGTTCCGCTTGTTTCGAAGCTGAAACTGGCGTGTATTACATTCTGCACGTTAAATGGAGTAAAAAGACCGCTTAAACGTCGAAATATCTCAAACGGGAAGGAGATGACTGTTAGTTTTGGTCAAAATCGACGAAATCATCGAGATTTGCGAGCTGTTCCGGTTGTTTCGAAGCTGAAACTGGCGTGTATTATATTCTGCACGTTAAATGGAGTAAAAAGAGCGCTTAAACGTCGAAATATCTCAAACGGGAAGGAAATGACTGTTAGTTTTGGTCAAAATCGACGAAATCATCGAGATTTGCGAGCTGTTCCGCTTGTTTCGAAGCTGAAACTGGCGTGTATTACATTCTGCACGTTAAATGGAGTAAAAAGACCGCTTAAACGTCGAAATATCTCAAACGGGAAGGAGATGACTGTTAGTTTTGGTCAAAATCGACGAAATCATCGAGATTTGCGAGCTGTTCCGGTTGTTTCGAAGCTGAAACTGGCGTGTATTATATTCTGCACGTTAAATGGAGTAAAAAGAGCGCTAAAACGTCGAAACATCTCAAACGGGAAGGAAATGACGGTTAGTTTTGGTCAAAATCGACAAAATCATCGAGATTTGCGAGCTGTTCCGCCTGTTTCGAAGCTGAAACTGGCGTGTATTACATTCTGCACGTTAAATGGAGTAAAAAGAGCGCTTAAACGTCGAAATATCTCAAACGGGAAGGAAATGACTGTTAGTTTTGGTCAAAATCGACGAAATCATCGAGATTTGCGAATTGTTCCGCTTGTTTCGAAGCTGAAACTGGCGTGTATTACATTCTGCACGTTAAATGGAGTAAAAAGAGCGCTTAAACGTCGAAATATCTCAAACGGGAAGGAAATGACTGTTAGTTTTGTTCAAAATCGACGAAATCATCGAGATTTGCGAATTGTTCCGCTTGTTTCGAAGCTGAAACTGGCGTGTATTACATTCTGCACGTTAAATGGAGTAAAAAGAGCGCTTAAACGTCGAAATATCTCAAACGGGAAGGAAATGACTGTTAGTTTTGGTCAAAATCGACGAAATCATCGAGATTTGAGAGCTGTTCCGCTTGTTTCGAAGCTGAAACTGGCGTGTATTACATTCTGCACGTTAAATGGAGTAAAAAGAGTGCTTAAACGTCGAAATATCTCAAACGGGAAGGAAATGACGGTTAATTTTGGTCAAAATCGACGTAATCATCGAGATTTGCGAGCTGTTCCGCTTGTTTCGAAGCTGAAACTGGCGTGTATTACATTCTGCACGTTAAATGGAGTAAAAAGAGCGCTTAAACGTCGAAATATCTCAAACGGGAAGGAAATGACTGTTAGTTTTGGTCAAAATCGACGAAATCATCGAGATTTGCGAGCTGTTCCGCTTGTTTCGAAGCTGAAACTGGCGTGTATTACATTCTGCACGTTAAATGGAGTAAAAAGACCGCTTAAACGTCGAAATATCTCAAACGGGAAGGAAATGACTGTTAGTTTTGGTCAAAATCGACGAAATCATCGAGATTTGCGAGCTGTTCCGCTTGTTTCGAAGCTGAAACTGGCGTGTATTACATTCTGCACGTTAAATGGAGTAAAAAGAGCGCTTAAACGTCGAAATATCTCAAACGAGTAGGAAATGACGGATAGTTTTCGTCAAAATCGTCGAAATCATCGAGATTTGCGAGCTGTTCCGCTTGTTTCGAAGCTGAAACTGGCGTGTATTACATTCTGCACGTTAAATGGAGTAAAAAGAGCGCTTAAACGTCGAAATATCTCAAACGGGAAGGAAATGTCGGTTAGTTTTCGTCAAAATTGACGAAATCGTCGAGATTTGCGAGCTGTTCCGCTTGTTTAGACTTTGAAACTGGCGTGTATTACATTCTGCACGTTAAATGGAGTAAAAAGAGCGCTTAAACGTCGAAATATCTCAAACGGGAAGGAAATGACGGTTAGTTTTCGTCAAAATTGACGAAATCGTCGAGTTTTGCGAGCTGTTCCGCTTGTTTCGAAGCAGAAACTGGCGTGTATTACATTCTGCACGTTAAATGGAGTAAAAAGACCGCTTAAACGTCGAAATATCTCAAACGGGAAGGAAATGACGGTTAGTTTTGGTCAAAATCGACGAAATCATCGAGATTTGCGAGCTGTTCCGCTTGTATCGAAGCTGAAGCTGGCGTGTATTACATTCTTCACGGTAAATGGAGTAAAAAGAGCGCTTAAACGTCGAAATATCTCAAACGGGAAGGAGATGACTGTTAGTTTTGGTCAAAATCGACGAAATCATCGAGATTTGCGAGCTGTTCCGGTTGTTTCGAAGCTGAAACTGGCGTGTATTATATTCTGCACGTTAAATGGAGTAAAAAGAGCGCTTAAACGTCGAAATATCTCAAACGGGAAGGAAATGACTGTTAGTTTTGGTCAAAATCGACGAAATCATCGAGATTTGCGAGCTGTTCCGCTTGTTTCGAAGCTGAAACTGGCGTGTATTACATTCTGCACGTTAAATGGAGTAAAAAGAGCGCTTAAACGTCGAAATATCTCAAACGGGAAGGAGATGACTGTTAGTTTTGGTCAAAATCGACGAAATCATCGAGATTTGCGAGCTGTTCCGGTTGTTTCGAAGCTGAAACTGGCGTGTATTATATTCTGCACGTTAAATGGAGTAAATAGAGCGCTAAAACGTCGAAACATCTCAAACGGGAAGGAAATGACGGTTAGTTTTGGTCAAAATCGACAAAATCATCGAGATTTGCGAGCTGTTCCGCCTGTTTCGAAGCTGAAACTGGCGTGTATTACATTCTGCACGTTAAATGGAGTAAAAAGAGCGCTTAAACGTCGAAATATCTCAAACGGGAAGGAAATGACTGTTAGTTTTGGTCAAAATCGACGAAATCATCGAGATTTGCGAATTGTTCCGCTTGTTTCGAAGCTGAAACTGGCGTGTATTACATTCTGCACGTTAAATGGAGTAAAAAGAGCGCTTAAACGTCGAAATATCTCAAACGGGAAGGAAATGACTGTTAGTTTTGTTCAAAATCGACGAAATCATCGAGATTTGCGAATTGTTCCGCTTGTTTCGAAGCTGAAACTGGCGTGTGTTACATTCTGCACGTTAAATGGAGTAAAAAGAGCGCTTAAACGTCGAAATATCTCAAACGGGAAGGAAATGACTGTTAGTTTTGGTCAAAATCGACGAAATCATCGAGATTTGAGAGCTGTTCCGCTTGTTTCGAAGCTGAAACTGGCGTGTATTACATTCTGCACGTTAAATGGAGTAAAAAGAGTGCTTAAACGTCGAAATATCTCAAACGGGAAGGAAATGACGGTTAATTTTGGTCAAAATCGACGTAATCATCGAGATTTGCGAGCTGTTCCGCTTGTTTCGAAGCTGAAACTGGCGTGTATTACATTCTGCACGTTAAATGGAGTAAAAAGAGCGCTTAAACGTCGAAATATCTCAAACGGGAAGGAAATGACTGTTAGTTTTGGTCAAAATCGACGAAATCATCGAGATTTGCGAGCTGTTCCGCTTGTTTCGAAGCTGAAACTGGCGTGTATTACATTCTGCACGTTAAATGGAGTAAAAAGACCGCTTAAACGTCGAAATATCTCAAACGGGAAGGAAATGACTGTTAGTTTTGGTCAAAATCGACGAAATCATCGAGATTTGCGAGCTGTTCCGCTTGTTTCGAAGCTGAAACTGGCGTGTATTACATTCTGCACGTTAAATGGAGTAAAAAGAGCGCTTAAACGTCGAAATATCTCAAACGAGTAGGAAATGACGGATAGTTTTCGTCAAAATCGTCGAAATCATCGAGATTTGCGAGCTGTTCCGCTTGTTTCGAAGCTGAAACTGGCGTGTATTACATTCTGCACGTTAAATGGAGTAAAAAGAGCGCTTAAACGTCGAAATATCTCAAACGGGAAGGAAATGTCGGTTAGTTTTCGTCAAAATTGACGAAATCGTCGAGATTTGCGAGCTGTTCCGCTTGTTTAGACTTTGAAACTGGCGTGTATTACATTCTGCACGTTAAATGGAGTAAAAAGAGCGCTTAAACGTCGAAATATCTCAAACGGGAAGGAAATGACGGTTAGTTTTCGTCAAAATTGACGAAATCGTCGAGTTTTGCGAGCTGTTCCGCTTGTTTCGAAGCTGAAACTGGCGTGTATTACATTCTGCACGTTAAATGGAGTAAAAAGACCGCTTAAACGTCGAAATATCTCAAACGGGAAGGAAATGACGGTTAGTTTTGGTCAAAATCGACGAAAACATCGAGATTTGCGAGCTGTTCCGCTTGTATCGAAGCTGAAGCTGGCGTGTATTACATTCTTCACGGTAAATGGAGTAAAAAGAGCGCTTAAACGTCGAAATATCTCAAACGGGAAGGATATGACGGTTAGTTTTGGTCAAAATCGACGAAATCATCGAGATTTGCGAATTGTTCCGCTTGTTTCGAAGCTGAAACTGGCGTGTATTACATTCTGCACGTTAAATGGAGTAAAAAGAGCGCTTAAACGTCGAAATATCTCAAACGGGAAGGAAATGACTGTTAGTTTTGGTCAAAATCGACGAAACCATCGAGATTTGAGAGCTGTTCCGCTTGTTTCGAAGCTGAAACTGGCGTGTATTACATTCTGCACGTTAAATGGAGTAAAAAGAGCGCTTAAACGTCGAAATATCTCAAACGGGAAGGAAATGGCGGTTAATTTTGGTCAAAATCGACGAAACCATCGAGATTTGCGAGCTGTTCCGCTTGTTTCGAAGCTGAAACTGGCGTGTATTACATTCTGCACGTTAAATGGAGTAAAAAGAGCGCTTAAACGTCGAAATATCTCAAACGGGAAGGAAATGACTGTTAGTTTTGGTCAAAATCGACGAAATCATCGAGATTTGCGAGCTGTTCCGCTTGTTTCGAAGCTGAAACTGGCGTGTATTACATTCTGCACGTTAAATGGAGTAAAAAGACCGCTTAAACGTCGAAATATCTCAAACGGGAAGGAAATGACTGTTAGTTTTGGTCAAAATCGACGAAATCATCGAGATTTGCGAGCTGTTCCGCTTGTTTCGAAGCTGAAACTGGCGTGTATTACATTCTGCACGTTAAATGGAGTAAAAAGACCGCTTAAACGTCGAAATATCTCAAACGGGAAGGAAATGACTGTTAGTTTTGGTCAAAATCGACGAAATCATCGAGATTTGCGAGCTGTTCCGCTTGTTTCGAAGCTGAAACTGGCGTGTATTACATTCTGCACGTTAAATGGAGTAAAAAGAGCGCTTAAACGTCGAAATATCTCAAACGGGTAGGAAATGACGGATAGTTTTCGTCAAAATCGTCGAAATCATCGAGATTTGCGAGCTGTTCCGCTTGTTTCGAAGCTGAAACTGGCGTGTATTACATTCTGCACGTTAAATGGAGTAAAAAGAGCGCTTAAACGTCGAAATATCTCAAACGGGAAATAAATGTCGGTTAGTTTTCGTCAAAATTGACGAAATCGTCGAGATTTGCGAGCTGTTCCGCTTGTTTAGACTTTGAAACTGGCGTGTATTACATTCTGCACGTTAAATGGAGTAAAAAGAGCGCTTAAACGTCGAAATATCTCAAACGGGAAGGAAATGACGGTTAGTTTTCGTCAAAATTGACGAAATCGTCGAGTTTTGCGAGCTGTTCCGCTTGTTTCGAAGCTGAAACTGGCGTGTATTACATTCTGCACGTTAAATGGAGTAAAAAGACCGCTTAAACGTCGAAATATCTCAAACGGGAAGGAAATGACGGTTAGTTTTGGTCAAAATCGACGAAATCATCGAGATTTGCGAGCTGTTCCGCTTGTTTCGAAGCTGAAACTGGCGTGTATTACATTCTGCACGTTAAATGGAGTAAAAAGAGCGCTTAAACGTCGAAATATCTCAAACGGGAAGGAAATGACGGTTAATTTTGGTCAAAATCGACGAAATCATCGAGATTTGCGAGCTGTTCCGCTTGTTTCGAAGCTGAAACTGGCGTGTATTACATTCTGCACGTTAAATGGAGTAAAAAGAGCGCTTAAACGTCGAAATATCACAAACGGGAAGGAAATGACTGTTAGTTTTGGTCAAAATCGACGAAATCATCGAGATTTGCGAGCTGTTCCGCTTGTTTCGAAGCTGAAACTGGCGTGTATTACATTCTGCACGTTAAATGGAGTAAAAAGACCGCTTAAACGTCGAAATATCTCAAACGGGAAGGAAATGACTGTTAGTTTTGGTCAAAATCGACGAAATCATCGAGATTTGCGAGCTGTTCCGCTTGTTTCGAAGCTGAAACTGGCGTGTATTACATTCTGCACGTTAAATGGAGTAAAAAGAGCGCTTAAACGTCGAAATATCTCAAACGGGAAGGAAATGACTGTTAGTTTTGGTCAAAATCGACGAAATCATCGAGATTTGCGAGCTGTTCCGCTTGTTTCGAAGCTGAAACTGGCGTGTATTACATTCTGCACGTTAAATGGAGTAAAAAGAGCGCTTAAACGTCGAAATATCTCAAACGGGTAGGAAATGACGGATAGTTTTCGTCAAAATCGTCGAAATCATCGAGATTTGCGAGCTGTTCCGCTTGTTTCGAAGCTGAAACTGGCGTGTATTACATTCTGCACGTTAAATGGAGTAAAAAGAGCGCTTAAACGTCGAAATATCTCAAACGGGAAGGAAATGTCGGTTAGTTTTCGTCAAAATTGACGAAATCGTCGAGATTTGCGAGCTGTTCCGCTTGTTTAGACTTTGAAACTGGCGTGTATTACATTCTGCACGTTAAATGGAGTAAAAAGAGCGCTTAAACGTCGAAATATCTCAAACGGGAAGGAAATGACGGTTAGTTTTCGTCAAAATTGACGAAATCGTCGAGTTTTGCGAGCTGTTCCGCTTGTTTCGAAGCTGAAACTGGCGTGTATTACATTCTGCACGTTAAATGGAGTAAAAAGACCGCTTAAACGTCGAAATATCTCAAACGGGAAGGAAATGACGGTTAATTTTGGTCAAAATCGACGAAACCATCGAGATTTGCGAGCTGTTCCGCTTGTTTCGAAGCTGAAACTGGCGTGTATTACATTCTGCACGTTAAATGGAGTAAAAAGAGCGCTTAAACGTCGAAATATCTCAAACGGGAAGGAAATGACTGTTAGTTTTGGTCAAAATCGACGAAATCATCGAGATTTGCGAGCTGTTCCGCTTGTTTCGAAGCTGAAACTGGCGTGTATTACATTCTGCACGTTAAATGGAGTAAAAAGACCGCTTAAACGTCGAAATATCTCAAACGGGAAGGAAATGACTGTTAGTTTTGGTCAAAATCGACGAAATCATCGAGATTTGCGAGCTGTTCCGCTTGTTTCGAAGCTGAAACTGGCGTGTATTACATTCTGCACGTTAAATGGAGTAAAAAGAGCGCTTAAACGTCGAAATATCTCAAACGGGTAGGAAATGACGGATAGTTTTCGTCAAAATCGTCGAAATCATCGAGATTTGCGAGCTGTTCCGCTTGTTTCGAAGCTGAAACTGGCGTGTATTACATTCTGCACGTTAAATGGAGTAAAAAGAGCGCTTAAACGTCGAAATATCTCAAACGGGAAGGAAATGACTGTTAGTTTTGGTCAAAATCGACGAAATCATCGAGATTTGCGAGCTGTTCCGCTTGTTTCGAAGCTGAAACTGGCGTGTATTACATTCTGCACGTTAAATGGAGTAAAAAGACCGCTTAAACGTCGAAATATCTCAAACGGGAAGGAAATGACTGTTAGTTTTGGTCAAAATCGACGAAATCATCGAGATTTGCGAGCTGTTCCGCTTGTTTCGAAGCTGAAACTGGCGTGTATTACATTCTGCACGTTAAATGGAGTAAAAAGAGCGCTTAAACGTCGAAATATCTCAAACGGGTAGGAAATGACGGATAGTTTTCGTCAAAATCGTCGAAATCATCGAGATTTGCGAGCTGTTCCGCTTGTTTCGAAGCTGAAACTGGCGTGTATTACATTCTGCACGTTAAATGGAGTAAAAAGAGCGCTTAAACGTCGAAATATCTCAAACGGGAAATAAATGTCGGTTAGTTTTCGTCAAAATTGACGAAATCGTCGAGATTTGCGAGCTGTTCCGCTTGTTTAGACTTTGAAACTGGCGTGTATTACATTCTGCACGTTAAATGGAGTAAAAAGAGCGCTTAAACGTCGAAATATCTCAAACGGGAAGGAAATGACGGTTAGTTTTCGTCAAAATTGACGAAATCGTCGAGTTTTGCGAGCTGTTCCGCTTGTTTCGAAGCTGAAACTGGCGTGTATTACATTCTGCACGTTAAATGGAGTAAAAAGACCGCTTAAACGTCGAAATATCTCAAACGGGAAGGAAATGACGGTTAGTTTTGGTCAAAATCGACGAAATCATCGAGATTTGCGAGCTGTTCCGCTTGTTTCGAAGCTGAAACTGGCGTGTATTACATTCTGCACGTTAAATGGAGTAAAAAGAGCGCTTAAACGTCGAAATATCTCAAACGGGAAGGAAATGACGGTTAATTTTGGTCAAAATCGACGAAATCATCGAGATTTGCGAGCTGTTCCGCTTGTTTCGAAGCTGAAACTGGCGTGTATTACATTCTGCACGTTAAATGGAGTAAAAAGAGCGCTTAAACGTCGAAATATCACAAACGGGAAGGAAATGACTGTTAGTTTTGGTCAAAATCGACGAAATCATCGAGATTTGCGAGCTGTTCCGCTTGTTTCGAAGCTGAAACTGGCGTGTATTACATTCTGCACGTTAAATGGAGTAAAAAGACCGCTTAAACGTCGAAATATCTCAAACGGGAAGGAAATGACTGTTAGTTTTGGTCAAAATCGACGAAATCATCGAGATTTGCGAGCTGTTCCGCTTGTTTCGAAGCTGAAACTGGCGTGTATTACATTCTGCACGTTAAATGGAGTAAAAAGAGCGCTTAAACGTCGAAATATCTCAAACGGGAAGGAAATGACTGTTAGTTTTGGTCAAAATCGACGAAATCATCGAGATTTGCGAGCTGTTCCGCTTGTTTCGAAGCTGAAACTGGCGTGTATTACATTCTGCACGTTAAATGGAGTAAAAAGAGCGCTTAAACGTCGAAATATCTCAAACGGGTAGGAAATGACGGATAGTTTTCGTCAAAATCGTCGAAATCATCGAGATTTGCGAGCTGTTCCGCTTGTTTCGAAGCTGAAACTGGCGTGTATTACATTCTGCACGTTAAATGGAGTAAAAAGAGCGCTTAAACGTCGAAATATCTCAAACGGGAAGGAAATGTCGGTTAGTTTTCGTCAAAATTGACGAAATCGTCGAGATTTGCGAGCTGTTCCGCTTGTTTAGACTTTGAAACTGGCGTGTATTACATTCTGCACGTTAAATGGAGTAAAAAGAGCGCTTAAACGTCGAAATATCTCAAACGGGAAGGAAATGACGGTTAGTTTTCGTCAAAATTGACGAAATCGTCGAGTTTTGCGAGCTGTTCCGCTTGTTTCGAAGCTGAAACTGGCGTGTATTACATTCTGCACGTTAAATGGAGTAAAAAGACCGCTTAAACGTCGAAATATCTCAAACGGGAAGGAAATGACGGTTAGTTTTGGTCAAAATCGACGAAATCATCGAGATTTGCGAGCTGTTCCGCTTGTTTCGAAGCTGAAACTGGCGTGTATTACATTCTGCACGTTAAATGGAGTAAAAAGAGCGCTTAAACGTCGAAATATCTCAAACGGGAAGGAAATGACGGTTAATTTTGGTCAAAATCGACGAAATCATCGAGATTTGCGAGCTGTTCCGCTTGTTTCGAAGCTGAAACTGGCGTGTATTACATTCTGCACGTTAAATGGAGTAAAAAGAGCGCTTAAACGTCGAAATATCACAAACGGGAAGGAAATGACTGTTAGTTTTGGTCAAAATCGACGAAATCATCGAGATTTGCGAGCTGTTCCGCTTGTTTCGAAGCTGAAACTGGCGTGTATTACATTCTGCACGTTAAATGGAGTAAAAAGACCGCTTAAACGTCGAAATATCTCAAACGGGAAGGAAATGACTGTTAGTTTTGGTCAAAATCGACGAAATCATCGAGATTTGCGAGCTGTTCCGCTTGTTTCGAAGCTGAAACTGGCGTGTATTACATTCTGCACGTTAAATGGAGTAAAAAGACCGCTTAAACGTCGAAATATCTCAAACGGGAAGGAAATGACTGTTAGTTTTGGTCAAAATCGACGAAATCATCGAGATTTGCGAGCTGTTCCGCTTGTTTCGAAGCTGAAACTGGCGTGTATTACATTCTGCACGTTAAATGGAGTAAAAAGAGCGCTTAAACGTCGAAATATCTCAAACGGGTAGGAAATGACGGATAGTTTTCATCAAAATCGTCGAAATCATCGAGATTTGCGAGCTGTTCCGCTTGTTTCGAAGCTGAAACTGGCGTGTATTACATTCTTCACGGTAAATGGAGTAAAAAGAGCGCTTAAACGTCGAAATATCTCAAACGGGAAGGATATGACGGTTAGTTTTGGTCAAAATCGACGAAATCATCGAGATTTGCGAATTGTTCCGCTTGTTTCGAAGCTGAAACTGGCGTGTATTACATTCTGCACGTTAAATGGAGTAAAAAGAGCGCTTAAACGTCGAAATATCTCAAACGGGAAGGAAATGACTGTTAGTTTTGGTCAAAATCGACGAAATCATCGAGATTTGAGAGCTGTTCCGCTTGTTTCGAAGCTGAAACTGGCGTGTATTACATTCTGCACGTTAAATGGAGTAAAAAGAGCGCTTAAACGTCGAAATATCTCAAACGGGAAGGAAATGGCGGTTAATTTTGGTCAAAATCGACGAAACCATCGAGATTTGCGAGCTGTTCCGCTTGTTTCGAAGCTGAAACTGGCGTGTATTACATTCTGCACGTTAAATGGAGTAAAAAGAGCGCTTAAACGTCGAAATATCTCAAACGGAAAGGAAATGACTGTTAGTTTTGGTCAAAATCGACGAAATCATCGAGATTTGCGAGCTGTTCCGCTTGTTTCGAAGCTGAAACTGGCGTGTATTACATTCTGCACGTTAAATGGAGTAAAAAGACCGCTTAAACGTCGAAATATCTCAAACGGGAAGGAAATGACTGTTAGTTTTGGTCAAAATCGACGAAATCATCGAGATTTGCGAGCTGTTCCGCTTGTTTCGAAGCTGAAACTGGCGTGTATTACATTCTGCACGTTAAATGGAGTAAAAAGAGCGCTTAAACGTCGAAATATCTCAAACGGGTAGGAAATGACGGATAGTTTTCGTCAAAATCGTCGAAATAATCGAGATTTGCGAGCTGTTCCGCTTGTTTCGAAGCTGAAACTGGCGTGTATTACATTCTGCACGTTAAATGGAGTAAAAAGAGCGCTTAAACGTCGAAATATCTCAAACGGGAAATAAATGTCGGTTAGTTTTCGTCAAAATTGACGAAATCGTCGAGATTTGCGAGCTGTTCCGCTTGTTTAGACTTTGAAACTGGCGTGTATTACATTCTGCACGTTAAATGGAGTAAAAAGAGCGCTTAAACGTCGAAATATCTCAAACGGGAAGGAAATGACGGTTAGTTTTCGTCAAAATTGACGAAATCGTCGAGTTTTGCGAGCTGTTCCGCTTGTTTCGAAGCTGAAACTGGCGTGTATTACATTCTGCACGTTAAATGGAGTAAAAAGACCGCTTAAACGTCGAAATATCTCAAACGGGAAGGAAATGACGGTTAGTTTTGGTCAAAATCGACGAAATCATCGAGATTTGCGAGCTGTTCCGCTTGTTTCGAAGCTGAAACTGGCGTGTATTACATTCTGCACGTTATATGGAGTAAAAAGAGCGCTTAAACGTCGAAATATCTCAAACGGGAAGGAAATGACGGTTAATTTTGGTCAAAATCGACGAAATCATCAAGATTTGCGAGCTGTTCCGCTTGTTTCGAAGCTGAAACTGGCGTGTATTACATTCTGCACGTTAAATGGAGTAAAAAGAGCGCTTAAACGTCGAAATATCACAAACGGGAAGGAAATGACTGTTAGTTTTGGTCAAAATCGACGAAATCATCGAGATTTGCGAGCTGTTCCGCTTGTTTCGAAGCTGAAACTGGCGTGTATTACATTCTGCACGTTAAATGGAGTAAAAAGACCGCTTAAACGTCGAAATATCTCAAACAGGAAGGAAATGACTGTTAGTTTTGTTCAAAATCGACGAAATCATCGAGATTTTCGAGCTGTTCCGCTTGTTTCGAAGCTGAAACTGGCGTGTATTACATTCTGCACGTTAAATGGAGTAAAAAGAGCGCTTAAACGTCGAAATATCTCAAACGGGTAGGAAATGACGGATAGTTTTCGTCAAAATCGTCGAAATCATCGAGATTTGCGAGCTGTTCCGCTTGTTTCGAAGCTGAAACTGGCGTGTATTACATTCTGCACGTTAAATGGAGTAAAAAGAGCGCTTAAACGTCGAAATATCTCAAACGGGTAGGAAATGACGGATAGTTTTCGTCAAAATCGTCGAAATCATCGAGATTTGCGAGCTGTTCCGCTTGTTTCGAAGCTGAAACTGGAGTGTATTACATTCTGCACGTTAAATGGAGTAAAAAGAGCGCTTAAACGTCGAAATATCTCAAACGGGAAGGAAATGACGGTTAGTTTTCGTCAAAATTGACGAAATCGTCGAGATTTGCGAGCTGTTCCGCTTGTTTCGAAGCTGAAACTGGCGTGTATTACATTCTGCACGTTAAATGGAGTAAAAAGAGCGCTTAAACGTCGAAATATCTCAAACGGGAAGGAAATGACGGTTAGTTTTCGTCAAAATTGACGAAATCGTCGAGTTTTGCGAGCTGTTCCGCTTGTTTCGAAGCTGAAACTGGCGTGTATTACATTCTGCACGTTAAATGGAGTAAAAAGACCGCTTAAACGTCGAAATATCTCAAACGGGAAGGAAATGACGGTTAGTTTTGGTCAAAATCGACGAAATCATCGAGATTTGCGAGCTGTTCCGCTTGTTTCGAAGCTGAAACTGGCGTGTATTACATTCTGCACGTTATATGGAGTAAAAAGAGCGCTTAAACGTCGAAATATCTCAAACGGGAAGGAAATGACGGTTAATTTTGGTCAAAATCGACGAAATCATCAAGATTTGCGAGCTGTTCCGCTTGTTTCGAAGCTGAAACTGGCGTGTATTACATTCTGCACGTTAAATGGAGTAAAAAGAGCGCTTAAACGTCGAAATATCACAAACGGGAAGGAAATGACTGTTAGTTTTGGTCAAAATCGACGAAATCATCGAGATTTGCGAGCTGTTCCGCTTGTTTCGAAGCTGAAACTGGCGTGTATTACATTCTGCACGTTAAATGGAGTAAAAAGACCGCTTAAACGTCGAAATATCTCAAACAGGAAGGAAATGACTGTTAGTTTTGTTCAAAATCGACGAAATCATCGAGATTTGCGAGCTGTTCCGCTTGTTTCGAAGCTGAAACTGGCGTGTATTACATTCTGCACGTTAAATGGAGTAAAAAGAGCGCTTAAACGTCGAAATATCTCAAACGGGTAGGAAATGACGGATAGTTTTCGTCAAAATCGTCGAAATCATCGAGATTTGCGAGCTGTTCCGCTTGTTTCGAAGCTGAAACTGGCGTGTATTACATTCTGCACGTTAAATGGAGTAAAAAGAGCGCTTAAACGTCGAAATATCTCAAACGGGTAGGAAATGACGGAAAGTTTTCGTCAAAATCGTCGAAATCATCGAGATTTGCGAGCTGTTCCGCTTGTTTCGAAGCTGAAACTGGCGTGTATTACATTCTGCACGTTAAATGGAGTAAAAAGAGCGCTTAAACGTCGAAATATCTCAAACGGGTAGGAAATGACGGATAGTTTTCGTCAAAATCGTCGAAATCATCGAGATTTGCGAGCTGTTCCGCTTGTTTCGAAGCTGAAACTGGCGTGTATTACATTCTGCACGTTAAATGGAGTAAAAAGAGCGCTTAAACGTCGAAATATCTCAAACGGGAAGGAAATGACGGTTAGTTTTCGTCAAAATTGACGAAATCGTCGAGATTTGCGAGCTGTTCCGCTTGTTTAGACTTTGAAACTGGCGTGTATTACATTCTGCACGTTAAATGGAGTAAAAAGAGCGCTTAAACGTCGAAATATCTCAAACGGGAAGGAAATGACGGTTAGTTTTCGTCAAAATTGACGAAATCGTCGAGTTTTGCGAGCTGTTCCGCTTGTTTCGAAGCTGAAACTGGCGTGTATTACATTCTGCACGTTAAATGGAGTAAAAAGACCGCTTAAACGTCGAAATATCTCAAACGGGAAGGAAATGACGGTTAGTTTTGGTCAAAATCGACGAAATCATCGAGATTTGCGAGCTGTTCCGCTTGTATCGAAGCTGAAACTGGCGTGTATTACATTCTGCACGGTAAATGGAGTAAAAAGAGCGCTTAAACGTCGAAATATCTCAAACGGGAAGGATATGACGGTTTGTTTTGGTCAAAATCGACGAAATCATCGAGATTTGCGAGCTGTTCCGCTTGTTTCGAAGCTGAAACTGGCGTGTATTACATTCTGCACGTTAAATGGAGTAAAAAGAGCGCTTAAACGTCGATATATCTCAAACGGGAAGGAAATGACTGTTAGTTTTGTTCAAAATCGACGAAATCATCGAGATTTGCGAGCTGTTCCGCTTGTTTCGAAGCTGAAACTGGCGTGTATTACATTCTGCACGTTAAATGGAGTAAAAAGACCGCTTAAACGTCGAAATATCTCAAACGGGAAGGAAATGACGGTTAGTTTTGGTCAAAATCGACGAAATCATCGAGATTTGCGAGCTGTTCCGCTTGTTTCGAAGCTGAAACTGGCGTGTATTACATTCTGCACGTTAAATGGAGTAAAAAGAGCGCTTAAACGTCGAAATATCTCAAACGGGAAGGAAATGACGGTTAATTTTGGTCAAAATCGACGAAATCATCGAGATTTGCGAGCTGTTCCGCTTGTTTCGAAGCTGAAACTGGCGTGTATTACATTCTGCACGTTAAGTGGAGCAAAAAGACCGCTTAAACGTCGAAATATCTCAAACAGGAAGGAAATGACTGTTAGTTTTGTTCAAAATCGACGAAATCATCGAGATTTGCGAGCTGTTCCGCTTGTTTCGAAGCTGAAACTGGCGTGTATTACATTCTGCACGTTAAATGGAGTAAAAAGAGCGCTTAAACGTCGAAATATCTCAAACGGGTAGGAAATGACGGATAGTTTTCGTCAAAATCGTCGAAATCATCGAGATTTGCGAGCTGTTCCGCTTGTTTCGAAGCTGAAACTGGCGTGTATTACATTCTGCACGTTAAATGGAGTAAAAAGAGCGCTTAAACGTCGAAATATCTCAAACGGGTAGGAAATGACGGATAGTTTTCGTCAAAATCGTCGAAATCATCGAGATTTGCGAGCTGTTCCGCTTGTTTCGAAGCTGAAACTGGAGTGTATTACATTCTGCACGTTAAATGGAGTAAAAAGAGCGCTTAAACGTCGAAATATCTCAAACGGGAAGGAAATGACGGTTAGTTTTCGTCAAAATTGACGAAATCGTCGAGATTTGCGAGCTGTTCCGCTTGTTTAGACTTTGAAACTGGCGTGTATTACATTCTGCACGTTAAATGGAGTAAAAAGAGCGCTTAAACGTCGAAATATCTCAAACGGGTAGGAAATGACGGATAGTTTTCGTCAAAATTGACGAAATCGTCGAGATTTGCGAGCTGTTCCGCTTGTTTAGACTTTGAAACTGGCGTGTATTACATTCTGCACGTTAAATGGAGTAAAAAGAGCGCTTAAACGTCGAAATATCTCAAACGGGAAGGAAATGACGGTTAGTTTTCGTCAAAATTGACGAAATCGTCGAGTTTTGCGAGCTGTTCCGCTTGTTTCGAAGCTGAAACTGGCGTGTATTACATTCTGCACGTTAAATGGAGTAAAAAGAGCGCTTAAACGTCGAAATATCTCAAACGGGTAGGAAATGACGGATAGTTTTCGTCAAAATCGTCGAAATCATCGAGATTTGCGAGCTGTTCCGCTTGTTTCGAAGCTGAAACTGGCGTGTATTACATTCTGCACGTTAAATGGAGTAAAAAGAGCGCTTAAACGTCGAAATATCTCAAACGGGAAGGAAATGACTGTTAGTTTTGGTCAAAATCGACGAAATCATCGAGATTTGAGAGCTGTTCCGCTTGTTTCGAAGCTGAAACTGGCGTGTATTACATTCTGCACGTTAAATGGAGTAAAAAGACCGCTTAAACGTCGAAATATCTCAAACGGGAAGGAAATGACGGTTAGTTTTGGTCAAAATCGACGAAATCATCGAGATTTGCGAGCTGTTCCGCTTGTTTCGAAGCTGAAACTGGCGTGTATTACATTCTGCACGTTAAATGGAGTAAAAAGAGCGCTTAAACGTCGAAATATCTCAAACGGGAAGGAAATGACTGTTAGTTTTGGTCAAAATCGACGAAATCATCGAGATTTGAGAGCTGTTCCGCTTGTTTCGAAGCTGAAACTGGCGTGTATTACATTCTGCACGTTAAATGGAGTAAAAAGAGCGCTTAAACGTCGAAATATCTCAAACGGGAAGGAAATGGCGGTTAATTTTGGTCAAAATCGACGAAACCATCGAGATTTGCGAGCTGTTCCGCTTGTTTCGAAGCTGAAACTGGCGTGTATTACATTCTGCACGTTAAATGGAGTAAAAAGAGCGCTTAAACGTCGAAATATCTCAAACGGGAAGGAAATGACTGTTAGTTTTGGTCAAAATCGACGAAATCATCGAGATTTGCGAGCTGTTCCGCTTGTTTCG
Organism: Bombus flavifrons; assembly: GCF_040668555.2. Taxonomy (NCBI): domain Eukaryota; kingdom Metazoa; phylum Arthropoda; class Insecta; order Hymenoptera; family Apidae; genus Bombus; species Bombus flavifrons. The sequence goes on along the minus strand of NW_027184842.1, from coordinate 94,519 downwards.
AAGCTGAAACTGGCGTGTATTACATTCTGCACGTTAAATGGAGTAAAAAGACCGCTTAAACGTCGAAATATCTCAAACGGGAAGGAAATGACTGTTAGTTTTGGTCAAAATCGACGAAATCATCGAGATTTGCGAGCTGTTCCGCTTGTTTCGAAGCTGAAACTGGCGTGTATTACATTCTGCACGTTAAATGGAGTAAAAAGAGCGCTTAAACGTCGAAATATCTCAAACGGGTAGGAAATGACGGATAGTTTTCGTCAAAATCGTCGAAATCATCGAGATTTGCGAGCTGTTCCGCTTGTTTCGAAGCTGAAACTGGCGCGTATTACATTCTGCACGTTAAATGGAGTAAAAAGAGCGCTTAAACGTCGAAATATCTCAAACGGGAAGGAAATGTCGGTTAGTTTTCGTCAAAATTGACGAAATCGTCGAGATTTGCGAGCTGTTCCGCTTGTTTAGACTTTGAAACTGGCGTGTATTACATTCTGCACGTTAAATGGAGTAAAAAGAGCGCTTAAACGTCGAAATATCTCAAACGGGAAGGAAATGACGGTTAGTTTTCGTCAAAATTGACGAAATCGTCGAGTTTTGCGAGCTGTTCCGCTTGTTTCGAAGCTGAAACTGGCGTGTATTACATTCTGCACGTTAAATGGAGTAAAAAGACCGCTTAAACGTCGAAATATCTCAAACGGGAAGGAAATGACGGTTAGTTTTGGTCAAAATCGACGAAATCATCGAGATTTGCGAGCTGTTCCGCTTGTTTCGAAGCTGAAACTGGCGTGTATTACATTCTGCACGTTAAATGGAGTAAAAAGAGCGCTTAAACGTCGAAATATCTCAAACGGGAAGGAAATGACGGTTAATTTTGGTCAAAATCGACGAAATCATCGAGATTTGCGAGCTGTTCCGCTTGTTTCGAAGCTGAAACTGGCGTGTATTACATTCTGCACGTTAAATGGAGTAAAAAGAGCGCTTAAACGTCGAAATATCACAAACGGGAAGGAAATGACTGTTAGTTTTGGTCAAAGTCGACGAAATCATCGAGATTTGCGAGCTGTTCCGCTTGTTTCGAAGCTGAAACTGGCGTGTATTACATTCTGCACGTTAAATGGAGTAAAAAGAGCGCTTAAACGTCGAAATATCACAAACGGGAAGGAAATGACTGTTAGTTTTGGTCAAAGTCGACGAAATCATCGAGATTTGCGAGCTGTTCCGCTTGTTTCGAAGCTGAAACTGGCGTGTATTACATTCTGCACGTTAAATGGAGTAAAAAGACCGCTTAAACGTCGAAATATCTCAAACAGGAAGGAAATGACTGTTAGTTTTGTTCAAAATCGACGAAATCATCGAGATTTGCGAGCTGTTCCGCTTGTTTCGAAGCTGAAACTGGCGTGTATTACATTCTGCACGTTAAATGGAGTAAAAAGAGCGCTTAAACGTCGAAATATCTCAAACGGGTAGGAAATGACGGATAGTTTTCGTCAAAATCGTCGAAATCATCGAGATTTGCGAGCTGTTCCGCTTGTTTCGAAGCTGAAACTGGCGTGTATTACATTCTGCACGTTAAATGGAGTAAAAAGAGCGCTTAAACGTCGAAATATCTCAAACGGGTAGGAAATGACGGATAGTTTTCGTCAAAATCGTCGAAATCATCGAGATTTGCGAGCTGTTCCGCTTGTTTCGAAGCTGAAGCTGGAGTGTATTACATTCTGCACGTTAAATGGAGTAAAAAGAGCGCTTAAACGTCGAAATATCTCAAACGGGAAGGAAATGACGGTTAGTTTTCGTCAAAATTGACGAAATCGTCGAGATTTGCGAGCTGTTCCGCTTGTTTAGACTTTGAAACTGGCGTGTATTACATTCTGCACGTTAAATGGAGTAAAAAGAGCGCTTAAACGTCGAAATATCTCAAACGGGAAGGAAATGACGGCTAGTTTTCGTCAAAATTGACGAAATCGTCGAGTTTTGCGAGCTGTTCCGCTTGTTTCGAAGCTGAAACTGGCGTGTATTACATTCTGCACGTTAAATGGAGTAAAAAGACCGCTTGAACGTCGAAATATCTCAAACGGGAAGGAAATGACGGTTAGTTTTGGTCAAAATCGACGAAATCATCGAGATTTGCGAGCTGTTCCGCTTGTTTCGAAGCTGAAACTGGCGTGTATTACATTCTGCACGTTAAATGGAGTAAAAAGAGCGCTTAAACGTCGAAATATCTCAAACGGGTAGGAAATGACGGATAGTTTTCGTCAAAATCGTCGAAATCATCGAGATTTGCGAGCTGTTCCGCTTGTTTCGAAGCTGAAACTGGCGTGTATTACATTCTGCACGTTAAATGGAGTAAAAAGAGCGCTTAAACGTCGAAATATCTCAAACGGGTAGGAAATGACGGATAGTTTTCGTCAAAATCGTCGAAATCATCGAGATTTGCGAGCTGTTCCGCTTGTTTCGAAGCTGAAACTGGCGTGTATTACATTCTGCACGTTAAATGGAGTAAAAAGAGCGCTTAAACGTCGAAATATCTCAAACGGGAAGGAAATGACGGTTAGTTTTCGTCAAAATTGACGAAATCGTCGAGATTTGCGAGCTGTTCCGCTTGTTTAGACTTTGAAACTGGCGTGTATTACATTCTGCACGTTAAATGGAGTAAAAAGAGCGCTTAAACGTCGAAATATCTCAAACGGGAAGGAAATGACGGTTAGTTTTCGTCAAAATTGACGAAATCGTCGAGTTTTGCGAGCTGTTCCGCTTGTTTCGAAGCTGAAACTGGCGTGTATTACATTCTGCACGTTAAATGGAGTAAAAAGAGCGCTTAAACGTCGATATATCTCAAACGGGAAGGAAATGACTGTTAGTTTTGTTCAAAATCGACGAAATCATCGAGATTTGCGAGCTGTTCCGCTTGTTTCGAAGCTGAAACTGGCGTGTATTACATTCTGCACGTTAAATGGAGTAAAAAGACCGCTTAAACGTCGAAATATCTCAAACGGGAAGGAAATGACGGTTAGTTTTGGTCAAAATCGACGAAATCATCGAGATTTGCGAGCTGTTCCGCTTGTTTAGACTTTGAAACTGGCGTGTATTACATTCTGCACGTTAAATGGAGTAAAAAGAGCGCTTAAACGTCGAAATATCTCAAACGGGAAGGAAATGACGGTTAGTTTTCGTCAAAATTGACGAAATCGTCGAGTTTTGCGAGCTGTTCCGCTTGTTTCGAAGCTGAAACTGGCGTGTATTACATTCTGCACGTTAAATGGAGTAAAAAGAGCGCTTAAACGTCGATATATCTCAAACGGGAAGGAAATGACTGTTAGTTTTGTTCAAAATCGACGAAATCATCGAGATTTGCGAGCTGTTCCGCTTGTTTCGAAGCTGAAACTGGCGTGTATTACATTCTGCACGTTAAATGGAGTAAAAAGACCGCTTAAACGTCGAAATATCTCAAACGGGAAGGAAATGACGGTTAGTTTTGGTCAAAATCGACGAAATCATCGAGATTTGCGAGCTGTTCCGCTTGTTTCGAAGCTGAAACTGGCGTGTATTACATTCTGCACGTTAAATGGAGTAAAAAGAGCGCTTAAACGTCGAAATATCTCAAACGGGAAGGAAATGACGGTTAATTTTGGTCAAAATCGACGAAATCATCGAGATTTGCGAGCTGTTCCGCTTGTTTCGAAGCTGAAACTGGCGTGTATTACATTCTGCACGTTAAATGGAGTAAAAAGAGCGCTTAAACGTCGAAATATCACAAACGGGAAGGAAATGACTGTTAGTTTTGGTCAAAATCGACGAAATCATCGAGATTTGCGAGCTGTTCCGCTTGTTTCGAAGCTGAAACTGGCGTGTATTACATTCTGCACGTTAAATGGAGTAAAAAGACCGCTTAAACGTCGAAATATCTCAAACAGGAAGGAAATGACTGTTAGTTTTGTTCAAAATCGACGAAATCATCGAGATTTGCGAGCTGTTCCGCTTGTTTCGAAGCTGGAACTGGCGTTCATTACATTCTGCACGTTAAATGGAGTAAAAAGAGCGCTTAAACGTCGAAATATCTCAAACAGGAAGGAAATGACTGTTAGTTTTGTTCAAAATCGACGAAATCATCGAGATTTGCGAGCTGTTCCGCTTGTTTCGAAGCTGAAACTGGCGTGTATTACATTCTGCACGTTAAATGGAGTAAAAAGAGCGCTTAAACGTCGAAATATCTCAAACGGGTAGGAAATGACGGATAGTTTTCGTCAAAATCGTCGAAATCATCGAGATTTGCGAGCTGTTCCGCTTGTTTCGAAGCTGAAACTGGCGTGTATTACATTCTGCACGTTAAATGGAGTAAAAAGAGCGCTTAAACGTCGAAATATCTCAAACGGGTAGGAAATGACGGATAGTTTTCGTCAAAATCGTCGAAATCATCGAGATTTGCGAGCTGTTCCGCTTGTTTCGAAGCTGAAGCTGGAGTGTATTACATTCTGCACGTTAAATGGAGTAAAAAGAGCGCTTAAACGTCGAAATATCTCAAACGGGAAGGAAATGACGGTTAGTTTTCGTCAAAATTGACGAAATCGTCGAGATTTGCGAGCTGTTCCGCTTGTTTAGACTTTGAAACTGGCGTGTATTACATTCTGCACGTTAAATGGAGTAAAAAGAGCGCTTAAACGTCGAAATATCTCAAACGGGAAGGAAATGACGGTTAGTTTTCGTCAAAATTGACGAAATCGTCGAGTTTTGCGAGCTGTTCCGCTTGTTTCGAAGCTGAAACTGGCGTGTATTACATTCTGCACGTTAAATGGAGTAAAAAGACCGCTTAAACGTCGAAATATCTCAAACGGGAAGGAAATGACGGTTAGTTTTGGTCAAAATCGACGAAATCATCGAGATTTGCGAGCTGTTCCGCTTGTTTCGAAGCTGAAACTGGCGTGTATTACATTCTGCACGTTAAATGGAGTAAAAAGAGCGCTTAAACGTCGAAATATCTCAAACGGGTAGGAAATGACGGATAGTTTTCGTCAAAATCGTCGAAATCATCGAGATTTGCGAGCTGTTCCGCTTGTTTCGAAGCTGAAACTGGCGTGTATTACATTCTGCACGTTAAATGGAGTAAAAAGAGCGCTTAAACGTCGAAATATCTCAAACGGGTAGGAAATGACGGATAGTTTTCGTCAAAATCGTCGAAATCATCGAGATTTGCGAGCTGTTCCGCTTGTTTCGAAGCTGAAACTGGCGTGTATTACATTCTGCACGTTAAATGGAGTAAAAAGACCGCTTAAACGTCGAAATATCTCAAACGGGAAGGAAATGACTGTTAGTTTTGGTCAAAATCGACGAAATCATCGAGATTTGCGAGCTGTTCCGCTTGTTTCGAAGCTGAAACTGGCGTGTATTACATTCTGCACGTTAAATGGAGTAAAAAGAGCGCTTAAACGTCGAAATATCTCAAACGGGAAGGAAATGTCGGTTAGTTTTCGTCAAAATTGACGAAATCGTCGAGATTTGCGAGCTGTTCCGCTTGTTTAGACTTTGAAACTGGCGTGTATTACATTCTGCACGTTAAATGGAGTAAAAAGAGCGCTTAAACGTCGAAATATCTCAAACGGGAAGGAAATGACGGTTAGTTTTCGTCAAAATTGACGAAATCGTCGAGTTTTGCGAGCTGTTCCGCTTGTTTCGAAGCTGAAACTGGCGTGTATTACATTCTGCACGTTAAATGGAGTAAAAAGACCGCTTAAACGTCGAAATATCTCAAACGGGAAGGAAATGACGGTTAGTTTTGGTCAAAATCGACGAAATCATCGAGATTTGCGAGCTGTTCCGCTTGTTTCGAAGCTGAAACTGGCGTGTATTACATTCTGCACGTTAAATGGAGTAAAAAGAGCGCTTAAACGTCGAAATATCTCAAACGGGAAGGAAATGACGGTTAATTTTGGTCAAAATCGACGAAATCATCGAGATTTGCGAGCTGTTCCGCTTGTTTCGAAGCTGAAACTGGCGTGTATTACATTCTGCACGTTAAATGGAGTAAAAAGAGCGCTTAAACGTCGAAATATCTCAAACGGGAAGGAAATGACGGTTAGTTTTGGTCAAAATCGACGAAATCATTGAGATTTGCGAGCTGTTCCGTTTGTTTCGAAGCTGAAACTGGCGTGTATTACATTCTGCACGTTAAATGGAGTAAAAAGAGCGCTTAAACGTCGAAATATCTCAAACGGGAAGGAAACGACGGTTAGTTTTCGTCAAAATTGACGAAATCGTTTAGATTTGCGAGCTGTTCCGCTTGTTTAGACTTTGAAACTGGCGTGTATTACATTCTGCACGTTAAATGGAGTAAAAAGAGCGCTCAAACGTCGAAATATATCAAACGGGAAGGAAATGACGGTTAGTTTTGGTCAAAATCGACGAAATCATCGAGATTTGCGAGCTGTTCCGCTTGTTTCGAAGCTGAAACTGGCGTGTATTACATTCTGCACGTTAAATGGAGTAAAAAGAGCGCTTAAACGTCGAAATATCTCAAACGGGAAGGAAATGACGGTTAGTTTTGGTCAAAATCGACGAAATCATCGAGATTTGCGAGCTGTTCCGCTTGTTTCGAAGCTGAAACTGGCGTGTATTACATTCTGCACGTTAAATGGAGTAAAAAGAGCGCTTAAACGTCGAAATATCTCAAACGGCAAGGAAATGACTGTTAGTTTTGGTCAAAATCGACGAAATCATCGAGATTTGCGAGCTGTTCCGCTTGTTTCGAAGCTGAAACTGGCGTGTATTACATTCTGCACGTTAAATGGAGTAAAAAGACCGCTTAAACGTCGAAATATCTCAAACGGGAAGGAAATGACTGTTAGTTTTGGTCAAAATCGACGAAATCATCGAGATTTGCGAGCTGTTCCGCTTGTTTCGAAGCTGAAACTGGCGTGTATTACATTCTGCACGTTAAATGGAGTAAAAAGAGCGCTTAAACGTCGATATATCTCAAACGGGAAGGAAATGACTGTTAGTTTTGTTCAAAATCGACGAAATCATCGAGATTTGCGAGCTGTTCCGCTTGTTTCGAAGCAGGAACTGGCGTGTATTACATTCTGCACGTTAAATGGAGTAAAAAGAGCGCTTAAACGTCGAAATATCTCAAACGAGTAGGAAAAGTCGGTTAGTTTTGGTCAAAATCGACGAAATCATCGAGATTTGCGAGCTGTTCCGCTTGTTTCGAAGCTGAAACTGGCGTGTATTACATTCTGCACTTTAAATGGAGTAAAAAGAGCGCTTAAACGTCGAAATATCTCAAACGGGAAGGAAATGTCGGTTAATTTTGGTCAAAATCGACGAAATCATCGAGATTTGCGAGCTGTTCCGCTTGTTTCGAAGCTGAAACTGGCGTGTGTTACATTCTCCACGTTAAATGGAGTAAAAAGACCGCTTAAACGTCGAAATATCTCAAACGGGAAGGAAATGACTGTTAGTTTTGGTCAAAATCGACGAAATCATCGAGATTTGCGAGCTGTTCCGCTTGTTTCGAAGCTGAAACTGGCGTGTATTACATTCTGCACGTTAAATGGAGTAAAAAGAGCGCTTAAACGTCGAAATATCTCAAACGGGAAGGAAATGACGGTTAGTTTTGGTCAAAATCGACGAAATGATCGAGATTTGCGAGTTGTTCCGCTTGTTTCGAAGCTGAAACTGGCGTGTATTACATTCTGCACGTTAAATAGAGTAAAAAGAGCGCTTAAACGTCGAAATATCTCAAACGGGAAGGAAATGACTGTTAGTTTTGGTCAAAATCGACGAAATCATCGAGATTTGCGAGCTGTTCCGCTTGTTTCGAAGCTGAAACTGGCTTGTATTACATTCTGCACGTTAAATGGAGTAAAAAGAGCGCTTAAACGTCGAAATATCTCAAACGGGAAGGAAATGACTGTTAGTTTTGGTCAAAATCGACGAAATCATCGAGATTTGCGAGCTGTTCCGCTTGTTTCGAAGCTGAAACTGGCGTGTATTACATTCTGCACGTTAAATGGAGTAAAAAGAGCGCTTAAACGTCGAAATATCTCAAACGGGAAGGAAATGTCGGTTAGTTTTCGTCAAAATTGACGAAATCGTCGAGATTTGCGAGCTGTTCCGCTTGTTTAGACTTTGAAACTGGCGTGTATTACATTCTGCACGTTAAATGGAGTAAAAAGAGCGCTTAAACGTCGAAATATCTCAAACGGGAAGGAAATGACGGTTAGTTTTCGTCAAAATTGACGAAATCGTCGAGTTTTGCGAGCTGTTCCGCTTGTTTCGAAGCTGAAACTGGCGTGTATTACATTCTGCACGTTAAATGGAGTAAAAAGACCGCTTAAACGTCGAAATATCTCAAACGGGAAGGAAATGACGGTTAGTTTTGGTCAAAATCGACGAAATCATCGAGATTTGCGAGCTGTTCCGCTTGTTTCGAAGCTGAAACTGGCGTGTATTACATTCTGCACGTTAAATGGAGTAAAAAGAGCGCTTAAACGTCGAAATATCTCAAACGGGAAGGAAATGACGGTTAATTTTGGTCAAAATCGACGAAATCATCGAGATTTGCGAGCTGTTCCGCTTGTTTCGAAGCTGAAACTGGCGTGTATTACATTCTGCACGTTAAATGGAGTAAAAAGAGCGCTTAAACGTCGAAATATCACAAACGGGAAGGAAATGACTGTTAGTTTTGGTCAAAATCGACGAAATCATCGAGATTTGCGAGCTGTTCCGCTTGTTTCGAAGCTGAAACTGGCGTGTATTACATTCTGCACGTTAAATGGAGTAAAAAGACCGCTTAAACGTCGAAATATCTCAAACAGGAAGGAAATGACTGTTAGTTTTGTTCAAAATCGACGAAATCATCGAGATTTGCGAGCTGTTCCGCTTGTTTCGAAGCTGAAACTGGCGTGTATTACATTCTGCACGTTAAATGGAGTAAAAAGAGCGCTTAAACGTCGAAATATCTCAAACGGGTAGGAAATGACGGATAGTTTTCGTCAAAATCGTCGAAATCATCGAGATTTGCGAGCTGTTCCGCTTGTTTCGAAGCTGAAACTGGCGTGTATTACATTCTGCACGTTAAATGGAGTAAAAAGAGCGCTTAAACGTCGAAATATCTCAAACGGGTAGGAAATGACGGATAGTTTTCGTCAAAATCGTCGAAATCATCGAGATTTGCGAGCTGTTCCGCTTGTTTCGAAGCTGAAGCTGGAGTGTATTACATTCTGCACGTTAAATGGAGTAAAAAGAGCGCTTAAACGTCGAAATATCTCAAACGGGAAGGAAATGACGGTTAGTTTTCGTCAAAATTGACGAAATCGTCGAGATTTGCGAGCTGTTCCGCTTGTTTAGACTTTGAAACTGGCGTGTATTACATTCTGCACGTTAAATGGAGTAAAAAGAGCGCTTAAACGTCGAAATATCTCAAACGGGAAGGAAATGACGGTTAGTTTTCGTCAAAATTGACGAAATCGTCGAGTTTTGCGAGCTGTTCCGCTTGTTTCGAAGCTGAAACTGGCGTGTATTACATTCTGCACGTTAAATGGAGTAAAAAGACCGCTTAAACGTCGAAATATCTCAAACGGGAAGGAAATGACGGTTAGTTTTCGTCAAAATTTACGAAATCGTCGAGATTTGCGAGCTGTTCCGCTTGTTTAGACTTTGAAACTGGCGTGTAATACATTCTGCACGGTAAATGGAGTAAAAAGAGCGCTTAAACGTCGAAATATCTCAAACGGGAAGGAAATGACGGTTAGTTTTCGTCAAAATTGACGAAATCGTCGAGATTTGCGAGCTGTTCCGCTTGTTTAGACTTTGAAACTGGCGTGTAATACATTCTGCACGGTAAATGGAGTAAAAAGAGCGCTTAAACGTCGAAATATCTCAAACGGGAAGGATATGACGGTTAGTTTTGGTCAAAATCGACGAAATCATCGAGATTTGCGAGCTGTTCCGCTTGTTTCGAAGCTGAAACTGGCGTGTATTACATTCTGCACGTTAAATGGAGTAAAAAGAGCGCTTAAACGTCGATATATCTCAAACGGGAAGGAAATGACTGTTAGTTTTGTTCAAAATCGACGAAATCATCGAGATTTGCGAGCTGTTCCGCTTGTTTCGAAGCAGGAACTGGCGTGTATTACATTCTGCACGTTAAATGGAGTAAAAAGAGCGCTTAAACGTCGAAATATCTCAAACGAGTAGGAAAAGTCGGTTAGTTTTGGTCAAAATCGACGAAATCATCGAGATTTGCGAGCTGTTCCGCTTGTTTCGAAGCTGAAACTGGCGTGTATTACATTCTGCACTTTAAATGGAGTAAAAAGAGCGCTTAAACGTCGAAATATCTCAAACGGGAAGGAAATGTCGGTTAATTTTGGTCAAAATCGACGAAATCATCGAGATTTGCGAGCTGTTCCGCTTGTTTCGAAGCTGAAACTGGCGTGTGTTACATTCTCCACGTTAAATGGAGTAAAAAGACCGCTTAAACGTCGAAATATCTCAAACGGGAAGGAAATGACTGTTAGTTTTGGTCAAAATCGACGAAATCATCGAGATTTGCGAGCTGTTCCGCTTGTTTCGAAGCTGAAACTGGCGTGTATTACATTCTGCACGTTAAATGGAGTAAAAAGAGCGCTTAAACGTCGAAATATCTCAAACGGGAAGGAAATGACGGTTAGTTTTGGTCAAAATCGACGAAATGATCGAGATTTGCGAGTTGTTCCGCTTGTTTCGAAGCTGAAACTGGCGTGTATTACATTCTGCACGTTAAATAGAGTAAAAAGAGCGCTTAAACGTCGAAATATCTCAAACGGGAAGGAAATGACTGTTAGTTTTGGTCAAAATCGACGAAATCATCGAGATTTGCGAGCTGTTCCGCTTGTTTCGAAGCTGAAACTGGCTTGTATTACATTCTGCACGTTAAATGGAGTAAAAAGAGCGCTTAAACGTCGAAATATCTCAAACGGGAAGGAAATGACTGTTAGTTTTGGTCAAAATCGACGAAATCATCGAGATTTGCGAGCCGTACCGCTTGTTTCGAAGCTGAAACTGGCGTGTATTACATTCTGCACGTTAAATTGAGTAAAAATGCGCTTAAACGTCGAAATATCTCAAACGGGAAGGAAATGACGGTTAGTTTTGGTCAAAATCGACGAAATCATTGAGATTTGCGAGCTGTTCCGTTTGTTTCGAAGCTGAAACTGGCGTGTATTACATTCTGCACGTTAAATGGAGTAAAAAGAGCGCTTAAACGTCGAAATATCTCAAACGGGAAGGAAACGACGGTTAGTTTTCGTCAAAATTGACGAAATCGTTTAGATTTGCGAGCTGTTCCGCTTGTTTAGACTTTGAAACTGGCGTGTATTACATTCTGCACGTTAAATGGAGTAAAAAGAGCGCTCAAACGTCGAAATATATCAAACGGGAAGGAAATGACGGTTAGTTTTGGTCAAAATCGACGAAATCATCGAGATTTGCGAGCTGTTCCGCTTGTTTCGAAGCTGAAACTGGCGTGTATTTCATTCTGCACGTTAAATGGAGTAAAAAGAGCGCTTAAGCGTCGAAATATCTCAAACGGGTAGGAAATGACGGTTAGTTTTGGTCAAAATCGACGAAATCATCGAGATTAGCGAGCTGTACCGCTTGTTTAGACGTTAAAACTGGGATGCATTACACTCTGCACGTTAAATGGAGTAAAAAGAGCGCTTAAACGTCGAAATATATCAAACGGGAAGGAAATGACGGTTAGTTTTGGTCAAAATCGACGAAATCATCGAGATTTGCGAGCTGTACCGCTTGTTTAGACGTTAAAACTGGGATGCATTACATTCTGCACGTTAAATGGAGTAAAAAGAGCGCTTAAACGTCGAAATATCTCAAACGGGTAGGAAATGACGGTTAGTTTTGGTCAAAATCGACGAAATCATCGAGATTTGCGAGCTGTTCCGCTTGTTTCGAAGCTGAAACTGGCGTGTATTACATTCTGCACGTTAAATTGAGTAAAAAGAGCGCTTAAACGTCGAAATATCTCAAACGGGAAGGAAATGACGGTTAGTTTTGGTCAAAATCGACGAAATCATTGAGATTTGCGAGCTGTTCCGTTTGTTTCGAAGCTGAAACTGGCGTGTATTACATTCTGCACGTTAAATGGAGTAAAAAGAGCGCTTAAACGTCGAAATATCTCAAACGGGAAGGAAATGGCGGTTAGTTTTGACCAAAATCGACGAAATCATCGAGATTTGCGAGCTGTTCCGCTTGTTTCGAAGCTGAAACTGGCGTGTATTACATTCTGCACGTTAAATGGAGTAAAAAGAGCGCTTAAACGTCGAAATATCTCAAACGGGTAGGAAATGACGGTAAGTTTTGGTCAAAATCGACGAAATCATCGAGATTAGCGAGCTGTACCGCTTGTTTAGACGCTAAAACTGGGATGCATTACATTCTGCACGTTAAATGGAGTAAAAAGAGCGCTTAAACGTCGAAATATCTCAAACGGGAAGGAAACGACGGTTAGTTTTCGTCAAAATTGACGAAATCGTTTAGATTTGCGAGCTGTTCCGCTTGTTTAGACTTTGAAACTGGCGTGTATTACATTCTGCACGTTAAATGGAGTAAAAAGAGCGCTCAAACGTCGAAATATATCAAACGGGAAGGAAATGACGGTTAGTTTTGGTCAAAATCGACGAAATCATCGAGATTTGCGAGCTGTTCCTCTTGTTTAGACTTTGAAACTGGCGTGTATTACATTCTGCACGTTAAATGGAGTAAAAAGAGCGCTTAAACGTCGAAATATCTCAAACGGGAAGGAAACGACGGTTAGTTTTCGTCAAAATTGACGAAATCGTTTAGATTTGCGAGCTGTTCCGCTTGTTTAGACTTTGAAACTGGCGTGTATTACATTCTGCACGTTAAATGGAGTAAAAAGAGCGCTCAAACGTCGAAATATATCAAACGGGAAGGAAATGACGGTTAGTTTTGGTCAAAATCGACGAAATCATCGAGATTTGCGAGCTGTACCGCTTGTTTAGACGTTAAAACTGGGATGCATTACATTCTGCACGTTAAATGGAGTAAAAAGAGCGCTTAAACGTCGAAATATCTCAAACGGGTAGGAAATGACGGTTAGTTTTGGTCAAAATCGACGAAATCATTGAGATTTGCGAGCTGTTCCGTTTGTTTCGAAGCTGAAACTGGCGTGTATTACATTCTGCACGTTAAATGGAGTAAAAAGAGCGCTTAAACGTCGAAATATCTCAAACGGGAAGGAAATGGCGGTTAGTTTTGACCAAAATCGACGAAATCATCGAGATTTGCGAGCTGTTCCGCTTGTTTCGAAGCTGAAACTGGCGTGTATTACATTCTGCACGTTAAATGGAGTAAAAAGAGCGCTTAAACGTCGAAATATCTCAAACGGGTAGGAAATGACGGTAAGTTTTGGTCAAAATCGACGAAATCATCGAGATTTGCGAGCTGTTCCGCTTGTTTCGAAGCTGAAACTGGCGTGAATTACATTCTGCACGTTAAATGGAGTAAAATGAGCGCTTAAACGTCGAAATATCTCAAACGGGAAGGAAATGACGGTTAGTTTTCGTCAAAATTGACGAAATCGTTTAGATTTGCGAGCTGTTCCGCTTGTTTAGACGCTAAAACTGGGATGCATTACATTCTGCACGTTAAATGGAGTAAAAAGAGCGCTTAAACGTCGAAATATCTCAAACGGGAAGGAAACGACGGTTAGTTTTCGTCAAAATTGACGAAATCGTTTAGATTTGCGAGCTGTTCCGCTTGTTTAGACTTTGAAACTGGCGTGTATTACATTCTGCACGTTAAATGGAGTAAAAAGAGCGCTCAAACGTCGAAATATATCAAACGGGAAGGAAATGACGGTTAGTTTTGGTCAAAATCGACGAAATCATCGAGATTTGCGAGCTGTTCCGCTTGTTTCGAAGCTGAAACTGGCGTGTATTACATTCTGCACGTTAAATGGAGTAAAAAGAGCGCTTAAGCGTCGAAATATCTCAAACGGGTAGGAAATGACGGTTAGTTTTGGTCAAAATCGACGAAATCATCGAGATTAGCGAGCTGTACCGCTTGTTTAGACGTTAAAACTGGGATGCATTACATTCTGCACGTTAAATGGAGTAAAAAGAGCGCTTAAACGTCGAAATATCTCAAACGGGTAGGAAATGACGGTTAGTTTTGGTCAAAATCGACGAAATCATCGAGATTTGCGAGCTGTTCCGCTTGTTTCGAAGCTGAAACTGGCGTGTATTACATTCTGCACGTTAAATGGAGTAAAAAGAGCGCTTAAACGTCGAAATATCTCAAACGGGAAGGAAATGACGGTTAGTTTTGGTCAAAATCGACGAAATCATCGAGATTTGCATGTTGTTCCGCTTGTTTCGAAGCTGAAACTGGCGTGTATTACATTCTGCACGTTAAATGGAGTAAAAAGAGCGCTTAAACGTCGAAATATCTCAAACGGGAAGGAAATGACGGTTAGTTTTCGTCAAAATTGACGAAATCGTTTAGATTTGCGAGCTGTTCCGCTTGTTTAGACTTTGAAACTGGCGTGTATTACATTCTGCACGTTAAATGGAGTAAAAAGAGCGCTTAAACGTCGAAATATATCAAACGGGAAGGAAATGACGGTTAGTTTTGGTCAAAATCGACGAAATCGTCGAGATTTGCGAGCTGTTCCGCTTGTTTCGAAGCTGAAACTGGCGTGTATTTCATTCTGCACGTTAAATGGAGTAAAAAGAGCGCTTAAACGTCGAAATATCTCAAACGGGTAGGAAATGACGGTTAGTTTTGGTCAAAATCGACGAAATCATCGAGATTAGCGAGCTGTACCGCTTGTTTAGACGTTAAAACTGGGATGCATTACATTCTGCACGTTAAATGGAGTAAAAAGAGCGCTTAAACGTCGAAATATCTCAAACGGGAAGGAAATGACGGTTAGTTTTGGTCAAAATCGACGAAATCATCGAGATTTGCGAGCTGTTCCTCTTGTTTAGACTTTGAAACTGGCGTGTATTACATTCTGCACGTTAAATGGAGTAAAAAGAGCGCTTAAACGTCGAAATATCTCAAACGGGAAGGAAACGACGGTTAGTTTTCGTCAAAATTGACGAAATCGTTTAGATTTGCGAGCTGTTCCGCTTGTTTAGACTTTGAAACTGGCGTGTATTACATTCTGCACGTTAAATGGAGTAAAAAGAGCGCTCAAACGTCGAAATATATCAAACGGGAAGGAAATGACGGTTAGTTTTGGTCAAAATCGACGAAATCATCGAGATTTGCGAGCTGTACCGCTTGTTTAGACGTTAAAACTGGGATGCATTACATTCTGCACGTTAAATGGAGTAAAAAGAGCGCTTAAACGTCGAAATATCTCAAACGGGTAGGAAATGACGGTTAGTTTTGGTCAAAATCGACGAAATCATTGAGATTTGCGAGCTGTTCCGTTTGTTTCGAAGCTGAAACTGGCGTGTATTACATTCTGCACGTTAAATGGAGTAAAAAGAGCGCTTAAACGTCGAAATATCTCAAACGGGAAGGAAATGGCGGTTAGTTTTGACCAAAATCGACGAAATCATCGAGATTTGCGAGCTGTTCCGCTTGTTTCGAAGCTGAAACTGGCGTGTATTACATTCTGCACGTTAAATGGAGTAAAAAGAGCGCTTAAACGTCGAAATATCTCAAACGGGTAGGAAATGACGGTAAGTTTTGGTCAAAATCGACGAAATCATCGAGATTTGCGAGCTGTTCCGCTTGTTTCGAAGCTGAAACTGGCGTGAATTACATTCTGCACGTTAAATGGAGTAAAATGAGCGCTTAAACGTCGAAATATCTCAAACGGGAAGGAAATGACGGTTAGTTTTCGTCAAAATTGACGAAATCGTTTAGATTTGCGAGCTGTTCCGCTTGTTTAGACGCTAAAACTGGGATGCATTACATTCTGCACGTTAAATGGAGTAAAAAGAGCGCTTAAACGTCGAAATATCTCAAACGGGAAGGAAACGACGGTTAGTTTTCGTCAAAATTGACGAAATCGTTTAGATTTGCGAGCTGTTCCGCTTGTTTAGACTTTGAAACTGGCGTGTATTACATTCTGCACGTTAAATGGAGTAAAAAGAGCGCTCAAACGTCGAAATATATCAAACGGGAAGGAAATGACGGTTAGTTTTGGTCAAAATCGACGAAATCATCGAGATTTGCGAGCTGTTCCGCTTGTTTCGAAGCTGAAACTGGCGTGTATTACATTCTGCACGTTAAATGGAGTAAAAAGAGCGCTTAAGCGTCGAAATATATCAAACGGGAAGGAAATGACGGTTAGTTTTGGTCAAAATCGACGAAATCGTCGAGATTTGCGAGCTGTTCCGCTTGTTTCGAAGCTGAAACTGGCGTGTATTTCATTCTGCACGTTAAATGGAGTAAAAAGAGCGCTTAAACGTCGAAATATCTCAAACGGGTAGGAAATGACGGTTAGTTTTGGTCAAAATCGACGAAATCATCGAGATTAGCGAGCTGTACCGCTTGTTTAGACGTTAAAACTGGGATGCATTACATTCTGCACGTTAAATGGAGTAAAAAGAGCGCTTAAACGTCGAAATATCTCAAACGGGAAGGAAACGACGGTTAGTTTTCGTCAAAATTGACGAAATCATCGAGATTAGCGAGCTGTACCGCTTGTTTAGACGTTAAAACTGGGATGCATTACATTCTGCACGTTAAATGGAGTAAAAAGAGCGCTTAAACGTCGAAATATCTCAAACGGGAAGGAAACGACGGTTAGTTTTCGTCAAAATTGACGAAATCGTTTAGATTTGCGAGCTGTTCCGCTTGTTTAGACTTTGAAACTGGCGTGTATTACATTCTGCACGTTAAATGGAGTAAAAAGAGCGCTCAAACGTCGAAATATATCAAACGGGAAGGAAATGACGGTTAGTTTTGGTCAAAATCGACGAAATCATCGAGATTTGCGAGCTGTACCGCTTGTTTAGACGTTAAAACTGGGATGCATTACATTCTGCACGTTAAATGGAGTAAAAAGAGCGCTTAAACGTCGAAATATCTCAAACGGGTAGGAAATGACGGTTAGTTTTGGTCAAAATCGACGAAATCATTGAGATTTGCGAGCTGTTCCGTTTGTTTCGAAGCTGAAACTGGCGTGTATTACATTCTGCACGTTAAATGGAGTAAAAAGAGCGCTTAAACGTCGAAATATCTCAAACGGGAAGGAAATGGCGGTTAGTTTTGACCAAAATCGACGAAATCATCGAGATTTGCGAGCTGTTCCGCTTGTTTCGAAGCTGAAACTGGCGTGTATTACATTCTGCACGTTAAATGGAGTAAAAAGAGCGCTTAAACGTCGAAATATCTCAAACGGGTAGGAAATGACGGTAAGTTTTGGTCAAAATCGACGAAATCATCGAGATTTGCGAGCTGTTCCGCTTGTTTCGAAGCTGAAACTGGCGTGAATTACATTCTGCACGTTAAATGGAGTAAAATGAGCGCTTAAACGTCGAAATATCTCAAACGGGAAGGAAATGACGGTTAGTTTTCGTCAAAATTGACGAAATCGTTTAGATTTGCGAGCTGTTCCGCTTGTTTAGACGCTAAAACTGGGATGCATTACATTCTGCACGTTAAATGGAGTAAAAAGAGCGCTTAAACGTCGAAATATCTCAAACGGGAAGGAAACGACGGTTAGTTTTCGTCAAAATTGACGAAATCGTTTAGATTTGCGAGCTGTTCCGCTTGTTTAGACTTTGAAACTGGCGTGTATTACATTCTGCACGTTAAATGGAGTAAAAAGAGCGCTCAAACGTCGAAATATATCAAACGGGAAGGAAATGACGGTTAGTTTTGGTCAAAATCGACGAAATCATCGAGATTTGCGAGCTGTTCCGCTTGTTTCGAAGCTGAAACTGGCGTGTATTACATTCTGCACGTTAAATGGAGTAAAAAGAGCGCTTAAGCGTCGAAATATCTCAAACGGGTAGGAAATGACGGTTAGTTTTGGTCAAAATCGACGAAATCATCGAGATTAGCGAGCTGTACCGCTTGTTTAGACGTTAAAACTGGGATGCATTACATTCTGCACGTTAAATGGAGTAAAAAGAGCGCTTAAACGTCGAAATATCTCAAACGGGTAGGAAATGACGGTTAGTTTTGGTCAAAATCGACGAAATCATCGAGATTTGCGAGCTGTTCCGCTTGTTTCGAAGCTGAAACTGGCGTGTATTACATTCTGCACGTTAAATGGAGTAAAAAGAGCGCTTAAACGTCGAAATATCTCAAACGGGAAGGAAATGACGGTTAGTTTTGGTCAAAATCGACGAAATCATCGAGATTTGCATGTTGTTCCGCTTGTTTCGAAGCTGAAACTGGCGTGTATTACATTCTGCACGTTAAATGGAGTAAAAAGAGCGCTTAAACGTCGAAATATCTCAAACGGGAAGGAAATGACGGTTAGTTTTCGTCAAAATTGACGAAATCGTTTAGATTTGCGAGCTGTTCTGCTTGTTTAGACTTTGAAACTGGCGTGTATTACATTCTGCACGTTAAATGGAGTAAAAAGAGCGCTTAAACGTCGAAATATATCAAACGGGAAGGAAATGACGGTTAGTTTTGGTCAAAATCGACGAAATCGTCGAGATTTGCGAGCTGTTCCGCTTGTTTCGAAGCTGAAACTGGCGTGTATTTCATTCTGCACGTTAAATGGAGTAAAAAGAGCGCTTAAACGTCGAAATATCTCAAACGGGTAGGAAATGACGGTTAGTTTTGGTCAAAATCGACGAAATCATCGAGATTAGCGAGCTGTACCGCTTGTTTAGACGTTAAAACTGGGATGCATTACATTCTGCACGTTAAATGGAGTAAAAAGAGCGCTTAAACGTCGAAATATCTCAAACGGGAAGGAAACGACGGTTAGTTTTCGTCAAAATTGACGAAATCGTTTAGATTTGCGAGCTGTTCCGCTTGTTTAGACTTTGAAACTGGCGTGTATTACATTCTGCACGTTAAATGGAGTAAAAAGAGCGCTCAAACGTCGAAATATATCAAACGGGAAGGAAATGACGGTTAGTTTTGGTCAAAATCGACGAAATCATCGAGATTTGCGAGCTGTTCCTCTTGTTTAGACTTTGAAACTGGCGTGTATTACATTCTGCACGTTAAATGGAGTAAAAAGAGCGCTTAAACGTCGAAATATCTCAAACGGGAAGGAAACGACGGTTAGTTTTCGTCAAAATTGACGAAATCGTTTAGATTTGCGAGCTGTTCCGCTTGTTTAGACTTTGAAACTGGCGTGTATTACATTCTGCACGTTAAATGGAGTAAAAAGAGCGCTCAAACGTCGAAATATATCAAACGGGAAGGAAATGACGGTTAGTTTTGGTCAAAATCGACGAAATCATCGAGATTTGCGAGCTGTACCGCTTGTTTAGACGTTAAAACTGGGATGCATTACATTCTGCACGTTAAATGGAGTAAAAAGAGCGCTTAAACGTCGAAATATCTCAAACGGGTAGGAAATGACGGTTAGTTTTGGTCAAAATCGACGAAATCATTGAGATTTGCGAGCTGTTCCGTTTGTTTCGAAGCTGAAACTGGCGTGTATTACATTCTGCACGTTAAATGGAGTAAAAAGAGCGCTTAAACGTCGAAATATCTCAAACGGGAAGGAAATGGCGGTTAGTTTTGACCAAAATCGACGAAATCATCGAGATTTGCGAGCTGTTCCGCTTGTTTCGAAGCTGAAACTGGCGTGTATTACATTCTGCACGTTAAATGGAGTAAAAAGAGCGCTTAAACGTCGAAATATCTCAAACGGGTAGGAAATGACGGTAAGTTTTGGTCAAAATCGACGAAATCATCGAGATTTGCGAGCTGTTCCGCTTGTTTCGAAGCTGAAACTGGCGTGAATTACATTCTGCACGTTAAATGGAGTAAAATGAGCGCTTAAACGTCGAAATATCTCAAACGGGAAGGAAATGACGGTTAGTTTTCGTCAAAATTGACGAAATCGTTTAGATTTGCGAGCTGTTCCGCTTGTTTAGACGCTAAAACTGGGATGCATTACATTCTGCACGTTAAATGGAGTAAAAAGAGCGCTTAAACGTCGAAATATCTCAAACGGGAAGGAAACGACGGTTAGTTTTCGTCAAAATTGACGAAATCGTTTAGATTTGCGAGCTGTTCCGCTTGTTTAGACTTTGAAACTGGCGTGTATTACATTCTGCACGTTAAATGGAGTAAAAAGAGCGCTCAAACGTCGAAATATATCAAACGGGAAGGAAATGACGGTTAGTTTTGGTCAAAATCGACGAAATCATCGAGATTTGCGAGCTGTTCCGCTTGTTTCGAAGCTGAAACTGGCGTGTATTACATTCTGCACGTTAAATGGAGTAAAAAGAGCGCTTAAGCGTCGAAATATCTCAAACGGGTAGGAAATGACGGTTAGTTTTGGTCAAAATCGACGAAATCATCGAGATTAGCGAGCTGTACCGCTTGTTTAGACGTTAAAACTGGGATGCATTACATTCTGCACGTTAAATGGAGTAAAAAGAGCGCTTAAACGTCGAAATATCTCAAACGGGTAGGAAATGACGGTTAGTTTTGGTCAAAATCGACGAAATCATCGAGATTTGCGAGCTGTTCCGCTTGTTTCGAAGCTGAAACTGGCGTGTATTACATTCTGCACGTTAAATGGAGTAAAAAGAGCGCTTAAACGTCGAAATATCTCAAACGCGAAGGAAATGACGGTTAGTTTTGGTCAAAATCGACGAAATCATCGAGATTTGCATGTTGTTCCGCTTGTTTCGAAGCTGAAACTGGCGTGTATTACATTCTGCACGTTAAATGGAGTAAAAAGAGCGCTTAAACGTCGAAATATCTCAAACGGGAAGGAAATGACGGTTAGTTTTCGTCAAAATTGACGAAATCGTTTAGATTTGCGAGCTGTTCCGCTTGTTTAGACTTTGAAACTGGCGTGTATTACATTCTGCACGTTAAATGGAGTAAAAAGAGCGCTTAAACGTCGAAATATATCAAACGGGAAGGAAATGACGGTTAGTTTTGGTCAAAATCGACGAAATCGTCGAGATTTGCGAGCTGTTCCGCTTGTTTCGAAGCTGAAACTGGCGTGTATTTCATTCTGCACGTTAAATGGAGTAAAAAGAGCGCTTAAACGTCGAAATATCTCAAACGGGTAGGAAATGACGGTTAGTTTTGGTCAAAATCGACGAAATCATCGAGATTAGCGAGCTGTACCGCTTGTTTAGACGTTAAAACTGGGATGCATTACATTCTGCACGTTAAATGGAGTAAAAAGAGCGCTTAAACGTCGAAATATCTCAAACGGGAAGGAAACGACGGTTAGTTTTCGTCAAAATTGACGAAATCGTTTAGATTTGCGAGCTGTTCCGCTTGTTTAGACTTTGAAACTGGCGTGTATTACATTCTGCACGTTAAATGGAGTAAAAAGAGCGCTCAAACGTCGAAATATATCAAACGGGAAGGAAATGACGGTTAGTTTTGGTGAAATCGACGAAATCATCGAGATTTGCGAGCTGTTCCTCTTGTTTAGACTTTGAAACTGGCGAGTATTACATTCTGCACGTTAAATGGAGTAAAAAGAGCGCTTAAACGTCGAAATATCTCAAACGGGAAGGAAACGACGGTTAGTTTTCGTCAAAATTGACGAAATCGTTTAGATTTGCGAGCTGTTCCGCTTGTTTAGACTTTGAAACTGGCGTGTATTACATTCTGCACGTTAAATGGAGTAAAAAGAGCGCTCAAACGTCGAAATATATCAAACGGGAAGGAAATGACGGTTAGTTTTGGTCAAAATCGACGAAATCATCGAGATTTGCGAGCTGTACCGCTTGTTTAGACGTTAAAACTGGGATGCATTACATTCTGCACGTTAAATGGAGTAAAAAGAGCGCTTAAACGTCGAAATATCTCAAACGGGTAGGAAATGACGGTTAGTTTTGGTCAAAATCGACGAAATCATTGAGATTTGCGAGCTGTTCCGTTTGTTTCGAAGCTGAAACTGGCGTGTATTACATTCTGCACGTTAAATGGAGTAAAAAGAGCGCTTAAACGTCGAAATATCTCAAACGCGAAGGAAATGACGGTTAGTTTTGGTCAAAATCGACGAAATCATCGAGATTTGCATGTTGTTCCGCTTGTTTCGAAGCTGAAACTGGCGTGTATTACATTCTGCACGTTAAATGGAGTAAAAAGAGCGCTTAAACGTCGAAATATCTCAAACGGGAAGGAAATGACGGTTAGTTTTCGTCAAAATTGACGAAATCGTTTAGATTTGCGAGCTGTTCCGCTTGTTTAGACTTTGAAACTGGCGTGTATTACATTCTGCACGTTAAATGGAGTAAAAAGAGCGCTTAAACGTCGAAATATATCAAACGGGAAGGAAATGACGGTTAGTTTTGGTCAAAATCGACGAAATCGTCGAGATTTGCGAGCTGTTCCGCTTGTTTCGAAGCTGAAACTGGCGTGTATTTCATTCTGCACGTTAAATGGAGTAAAAAGAGCGCTTAAACGTCGAAATATCTCAAACGGGTAGGAAATGACGGTTAGTTTTGGTCAAAATCGACGAAATCATCGAGATTAGCGAGCTGTACCGCTTGTTTAGACGTTAAAACTGGGATGCATTACATTCTGCACGTTAAATGGAGTAAAAAGAGCGCTTAAACGTCGAAATATCTCAAACGGGAAGGAAACGACGGTTAGTTTTCGTCAAAATTGACGAAATCGTTTAGATTTGCGAGCTGTTCCGCTTGTTTAGACTTTGAAACTGGCGTGTATTACATTCTGCACGTTAAATGGAGTAAAAAGAGCGCTCAAACGTCGAAATATATCAAACGGGAAGGAAATGACGGTTAGTTTTGGTGAAATCGACGAAATCATCGAGATTTGCGAGCTGTTCCTCTTGTTTAGACTTTGAAACTGGCGAGTATTACATTCTGCACGTTAAATGGAGTAAAAAGAGCGCTTAAACGTCGAAATATCTCAAACGGGAAGGAAACGACGGTTAGTTTTCGTCAAAATTGACGAAATCGTTTAGATTTGCGAGCTGTTCCGCTTGTTTAGACTTTGAAACTGGCGTGTATTACATTCTGCACGTTAAATGGAGTAAAAAGAGCGCTCAAACGTCGAAATATATCAAACGGGAAGGAAATGACGGTTAGTTTTGGTCAAAATCGACGAAATCATCGAGATTTGCGAGCTGTACCGCTTGTTTAGACGTTAAAACTGGGATGCATTACATTCTGCACGTTAAATGGAGTAAAAAGAGCGCTTAAACGTCGAAATATCTCAAACGGGTAGGAAATGACGGTTAGTTTTGGTCAAAATCGACGAAATCATTGAGATTTGCGAGCTGTTCCGTTTGTTTCGAAGCTGAAACTGGCGTGTATTACATTCTGCACGTTAAATGGAGTAAAAAGAGCGCTTAAACGTCGAAATATCTCAAACGGGAAGGAAATGGCGGTTAGTTTTGACCAAAATCGACGAAATCATCGAGATTTGCGAGCTGTTCCGCTTGTTTCGAAGCTGAAACTGGCGTGTATTACATTCTGCACGTTAAATGGAGTAAAAAGAGCGCTTAAACGTCGAAATATCTCAAACGGGTAGGAAATGACGGTAAGTTTTGGTCAAAATCGACGAAATCATCGAGATTTGCGAGCTGTTCCGCTTGTTTCGAAGCTGAAACTGGCGTGAATTACATTCTGCACGTTAAATGGAGTAAAATGAGCGCTTAAACGTCGAAATATCTCAAACGGGAAGGAAATGACGGTTAGTTTTCGTCAAAATTGACGAAATCGTTTAGATTTGCGAGCTGTTCCGCTTGTTTAGACGCTAAAACTGGGATGCATTACATTCTGCACGTTAAATGGAGTAAAAAGAGCGCTTAAACGTCGAAATATCTCAAACGGGAAGGAAACGACGGTTAGTTTTCGTCAAAATTGACGAAATCGTTTAGATTTGCGAGCTGTTCCGCTTGTTTAGACTTTGAAACTGGCGTGTATTACATTCTGCACGTTAAATGGAGTAAAAAGAGCGCTCAAACGTCGAAATATATCAAACGGGAAGGAAATGACGGTTAGTTTTGGTCAAAATCGACGAAATCATCGAGATTTGCGAGCTGTTCCGCTTGTTTCGAAGCTGAAACTGGCGTGTATTACATTCTGCACGTTAAATGGAGTAAAAAGAGCGCTTAAGCGTCGAAATATCTCAAACGGGTAGGAAATGACGGTTAGTTTTGGTCAAAATCGACGAAATCATCGAGATTAGCGAGCTGTACCGCTTGTTTCGAAGCTGAAACTGGCGTGTATTACATTCTGCACGTTAAATGGAGTAAAAAGAGCGCTTAAACGTCGAAATATCTCAAACGGGAAGGAAATGACGGTTAGTTTTGGTCAAAATCGACGAAATCATCGAGATTTGCATGTTGTTCCGCTTGTTTCGAAGCTGAAACTGGCGTGTATTACATTCTGCACGTTAAATGGAGTAAAAAGAGCGCTTAAACGTCGAAATATCTCAAACGGGAAGGAAATGACGGTTAGTTTTCGTTAAAATTGACGAAATCGTTTAGATTTGCGAGCTGTTCCGCTTGTTTAGACTTTGAAACTGGCGTGTATTACATTCTGCACGTTAAATGGAGTAAAAAGAGCGCTTAAACGTCGAAATATATCAAACGGGAAGGAAATGACGGTTAGTTTTGGTCAAAATCGACGAAATCGTCGAGATTTGCGAGCTGTTCCGCTTGTTTCGAAGCTGAAACTGGCGTGTATTTCATTCTGCACGTTAAATGGAGTAAAAAGAGCGCTTAAACGTCGAAATATCTCAAACGGGTAGGAAATGACGGTTAGTTTTGGTCAAAATCGACGAAATCATCGAGATTAGCGAGCTGTACCGCTTGTTTAGACGTTAAAACTGGGATGCATTACATTCTGCACGTTAAATGGAGTAAAAAGAGCGCTTAAACGTCGAAATATCTCAAACGGGAAGGAAATGGCGGTTAGTTTTGGTCAAAATCGACGAAATCATCGAGATTTGCGAGCTGTTCCGCTTGTTTCGAAGCTGAAACTGGCGTGTATTTCATTCTGCACGTTAAATGGAGTAAAAAGAGCGCTTAAACGTCGAAATATCTCAAACGGGTAGGAAATGACGGTTAGTTTTGGTCAAAATCGACGAAATCATCGAGATTAGCGAGCTGTACCGCTTGTTTAGACGTTAAAACTGGGATGCATTACATTCTGCACGTTAAATGGAGTAAAAAGAGCGCTTAAACGTCGAAATATATCAAACGGGAAGGAAATGACGGTTAGTTTTGGTCAAAATCGACGAAATCATCGAGATTTGCGAGCTGTTCCGCTTGTTTCGAAGCTGAAACTGGCGTGTATTACATTCTGCACGTTAAATGGAGTAAAAAGAGCGCTTAAGCGTCGAAATATCTCAAACGGGTAGGAAATGACGGTTAGTTTTGGTCAAAATCGACGAAATCATCGAGATTAGCGAGCTGTACCGCTTGTTTAGACGTTAAAACTGGGATGCATTACATTCTGCACGTTAAATGGAGTAAAAAGAGCGCTTAAACGTCGAAATATCTCAAACGGGTAGGAAATGACGGTTAGTTTTGGTCAAAATCGACGAAATCATCGAGATTTGCGAGCTGTTCCGCTTGTTTCGAAGCTGAAACTGGCGTGTATTACATTCTGCACGTTAAATGGAGTAAAAAGAGCGCTTAAACGTCGAAATATCTCAAACGGGAAGGAAATGGCGGTTAGTTTTGGTCAAAATCGACGAAATCATCGAGATTTGCGAGCTGTTCCGCTTGTTTCGAAGCTGAAACTGGCGTGTATTACATTCTGCACGTTAAATGGAGTAAAAAGAGCGCTTAAACGTCGAAATATCTCAAACGGGAAGGAAATGACGGTTAGTTTTGACCAAAATCGACGAAATAATCGAGATTTGCGAGCTGTTCCGCTTATTTAGACGTTGAAACTGGCGTGTATTACATTCTGCACGTTAAATGGAGTAAAAAGAGCGCTTAAACGTCGAAATATCTCAAACGGGAAGGAAATGACTGTTAGTTTTGGTCAAAATCGACGAAATCATCGAGATTTGCGAGCTGTTCCGCTTGTTTAGACTTTGAAACTGGCGTGTATTACATTCTGCACGTTAAATGGAGTAAAATGAGCGCTCAAACGTCGAAATATATCAAACGGGAAGGAAATGACGGTTAGTTTTGGTCAAAATCGACGAAATCATCGAGATTTGCGAGCTGTACCGCTTGTTTAGACGTTAAAACTGGGATGCATTACATTCTGCACGTTAAATGGAGTAAAAAGAGCGCTTAAACGTCGAAATATCTCAAACGGGTAGGAAATGACGGTTAGTTTTGGTCAAAATCGACGAAATCATCGAGATTTGCGAGCTGTTCCGCTTGTTTCGAAGCTGAAACTGGCGTGTATTACATTCTGCACGTTAAATGGAGTAAAAAGAGCGCTTAAACGTCGAAATATCTCAAACGGGTAGGAAATGACGGTAAGTTTTGGTCAAAATCGACGAAATCATCGAGATTTGCGAGCTGTTCCGCTTGTTTCGAAGCTGAAACTGGCGTGAATTACATTCTGCACGTTAAATGGAGTAAAATGAGCGCTTAAACGTCGAAATATCTCAAACGAGAAGGAAATGACGGTTAGTTTTCGTCAAAATTGACGAAATCGTTTAGATTTGCGAGCTGTTCCGCTTGTTTAGACGCTAAAACTGGGATGCATTACATTCTGCACGTTAAATGGAGTAAAAAGAGCGCTTAAACGTCGAAATATCTCAAACGGGAAGGAAACGACGGTTAGTTTTCGTCAAAATTGACGAAATCGTTTAGATTTGCGAGCTGTTCCGCTTGTTTAGACTTTGAAACTGGCGTGTATTACATTCTGCACGTTAAATGGAGTAAAAAGAGCGCTCAAACGTCGAAATATATCAAACGGGAAGGAAATGACGGTTAGTTTTGGTCAAAATCGACGAAATCGTCGAGATTTGCGAGCTGTTCCGCTTGTTTCGAAGCTGAAACTGGCGTGTATTTCATTCTGCACGTTAAATGGAGTAAAAAGAGCGCTTAAGCGTCGAAATATCTCAAACGGGTAGGAAATGACGGTTAGTTTTGGTCAAAATCGACGAAATCATCGAGATTTGCGAGCTGTTCCGCTTGTTTCGAAGCTGAAACTGGCATGTATTACATTCTGCACGTTAAATGGAGTAAAAAGAGCGCTTAAACGTCGAAATATCTCAAACGGGAAGGAAATGACGGTTAGTTTTGGTCAAAATCGACGAAATCATCGAGATTTGCATGTTGTTCCGCTTGTTTCGAAGCTGAAACTGGCGTGTATTACATTCTGCACGTTAAATGGAGTAAAAAGAGCGCTTAAACGTCGAAATATCTCAAACGGGAAGGAAATGACGGTTAGTTTTCGTCAAAATTGACGAAATCGTTTAGATTTGCGAGCTGTTCCGCTTGTTTAGACTTTGAAACTGGCGTGTATTACATTCTGCACGTTAAATGGAGTAAAAAGAGCGCTTAAACGTCGAAATATATCAAACGGGAAGGAAATGGCGGTTAGTTTTGGTCAAAATCGACGAAATCATCGAGATTTGCGAGCTGTTCCGCTTGTTTCGAAGCTGAAACTGGCGTGTATTACATTCTGCACGTTAAATAGAGTAAAAAGAGCGCTTAAACGTCGAAATATCTCAAACGGGAAGGAAATGACAGTTAGTTTTCGTCAAAATCGACAAAATCATTGAGATTTGCGAGCTGTTCCGTTTGTTTCGAAGCTGAAACTGGCGTGTATTACATTCTGCACGTTAAATGGAGTAAAAAGAGCGCTTAAACGTCGAAATATCTCAAACGGGAAGGAAATGACGGTTAGTTTTGACCAAAATCGACGAAATAATCGAGATTTGCGAGCTGTTCCGCTTATTTAGACGTTGAAACTGGCGTGTATTACATTCTGCACGTTAAATGGAGTAAAAAGAGCGCTTAAACGTCGAAATATCTCAAACGGGAAGGAAATGACTGTAGGTTTTGGTCAAAATCGACGAAATCATCGAGATTTGCGAGCTGTTCCGATTGTTTCGAAGCTGAAACTGGCGTGTATTACATTCTGCACGTTAAATGGAGTAAAAAGAGCGCTTAAGCGTCGAAATATCTCAAACGGGTAGGAAATGACGGTTAGTTTTGGTCAAAATCGACGAAATCATCGAGATTTGCGAGCTGTTCCGCTTGTTTCGAAGCTGAAACTGGCATGTATTACATTCTGCACGTTAAATGGAGTAAAAAGAGCGCTTAAACGTCGAAATATCTCAAACGGGAAGGAAATGACGGTTAGTTTTGGTCAAAATCGACGAAATCATCGAGATTTGCATGTTGTTCCGCTTGTTTCGAAGCTGAAACTGGCGTGTATTACATTCTGCACGTTAAATGGAGTAAAAAGAGCGCTTAAACGTCGAAATATCTCAAACGGGAAGGAAATGACGGTTAGTTTTCGTCAAAATTGACGAAATCGTTTAGATTTGCGAGCTGTTCCGCTTGTTTAGACTTTGAAACTGGCGTGTATTACATTCTGCACGTTAAATGGAGTAAAAAGAGCGCTTAAACGTCGAAATATATCAAACGGGAAGGAAATGACGGTTAGTTTTGGTCAAAATCGACGAAATCGTCGAGATTTGCGAGCTGTTCCGCTTGTTTCGAAGCTGAAACTGGCGTGTATTTCATTCTGCACGTTAAATGGAGTAAAAAGAGCACTTAAACGTCGAAATATCTCAAACGGGTAGGAAATGACGGTTAGTTTTGGTCAAAATCGACGAAATCATCGAGATTAGCGAGCTGTACCGCTTGTTTAGACGTTAAAACTGGGATGCATTACATTCTGCACGTTAAATGGAGTAAAAAGAGCGCTTAAACGTCGAAATATATCAAACGGGAAGGAAATGACGGTTAGTTTTGGTCAAAATCGACGAAATCATCGAGATTTGCGAGCTGTTCCGCTTGTTTCGAAGCTGAAACTGGCGTGTATTACATTCTGCACGTTAAATGGAGTAAAAAGAGCGCTTAAGCGTCGAAATATCTCAAACGGGTAGGAAATGACGGTTAGTTTTGGTCAAAATCGACGAAATCATCGAGATTAGCGAGCTGTACCGCTTGTTTAGACGTTAAAACTGGGATGCATTACATTCTGCACGTTAAATGGAGTAAAAAGAGCGCTTAAACGTCGAAATATCTCAAACGGGTAGGAAATGACGGTTAGTTTTGGTCAAAATCGACGAAATCATCGAGATTTGCGAGCTGTTCCGCTTGTTTCGAAGCTGAAACTGGCGTGTATTACATTCTGCACGTTAAATGGAGTAAAAAGAGCGCTTAAACGTCGAAATATCTCAAACGGGAAGGAAATGACGGTTAGTTTTGGTCAAAATCGACGAAATCATCGAGATTTGCATGTTGTTCCGCTTGTTTCGAAGCTGAAACTGGCGTGTATTACATTCTGCACGTTAAATGGAGTAAAAAGAGCGCTTAAACGTCGAAATATCTCAAACGGGAAGGAAATGACGGCTAGTTTTCGTCAAAATTGACGAAATCGTTTAGATTTGCGAGCTGTTCCGCTTGTTTAGACTTTGAAACTGGCGTGTATTACATTCTGCACGTTAAATGGAGTAAAAAGAGCGCTTAAACGTCGAAATATCTCAAACGGGTAGGAAATGACGGTTAGTTTTGGTCAAAATCGACGAAATCATCGAGATTAGCGAGCTGTACCGCTTGTTTAGACGTTAAAACTGGGATGCATTACATTCTGCACGTTAAATGGAGTAAAAAGAGCGCTTAAACGTCGAAATATCTCAAACGGGAAGGAAATGGCGGTTAGTTTTGGTCAAAATCGACGAAATCATCGAGATTTGCGAGCTGTTCCGCTTGTTTCGAAGCTGAAACTGGCGTGTATTACATTCTGCACGTTAAATGGAGTAAAAAGAGCGCTTAAACGTCGAAATATCTCAAACGGGAAGGAAATGGCGGTTAGTTTTGGTCAAAATCGACGAAATCATCGAGATTTGCGAGCTGTTCCGCTTGTTTCGAAGCTGAAACTGGCGTGTATTACATTCTGCACGTTAAATGGAGTAAAAAGAGCGCTTAAACGTCGAAATATCTCAAACGGGAAGGAAATGACGGTTAGTTTTGACCAAAATCGACGAAATAATCGAGATTTGCGAGCTGTTCCGCTTATTTAGACGTTGAAACTGGCGTGTATTACATTCTGCACGTTAAATGGAGTAAAAAGAGCGCTTAAACGTCGAAATATCTCAAACGGGAAGGAAATGACTGTTAGTTTTGGTCAAAATCGACGAAATCATCGAGATTTGCGAGCTGTTCCGCTTGTTTAGACTTTGAAACTGGCGTGTATTACATTCTGCACGTTAAATGGAGTAAAATGAGCGCTCAAACGTCGAAATATATCAAACGGGAAGGAAATGACGGTTAGTTTTGGTCAAAATCGACGAAATCATCGAGATTTGCGAGCTGTACCGCTTGTTTAGACGTTAAAACTGGGATGCATTACATTCTGCACGTTAAATGGAGTAAAAAGAGCGCTTAAACGTCGAAATATCTCAAACGGGTAGGAAATGACGGTTAGTTTTGGTCAAAATCGACGAAATCATCGAGATTTGCGAGCTGTTCCGCTTGTTTCGAAGCTGAAACTGGCGTGTATTACATTCTGCACGTTAAATGGAGTAAAAAGAGCGCTTAAACGTCGAAATATCTCAAACGGGTAGGAAATGACGGTAAGTTTTGGTCAAAATCGACGAAATCATCGAGATTTGCGAGCTGTTCCGCTTGTTTCGAAGCTGAAACTGGCGTGAATTACATTCTGCACGTTAAATGGAGTAAAATGAGCGCTTAAACGTCGAAATATCTCAAACGAGAAGGAAATGACGGTTAGTTTTCGTCAAAATTGACGAAATCGTTTAGATTTGCGAGCTGTTCCGCTTGTTTAGACGCTAAAACTGGGATGCATTACATTCTGCACGTTAAATGGAGTAAAAAGAGCGCTTAAACGTCGAAATATCTCAAACGGGAAGGAAACGACGGTTAGTTTTCGTCAAAATTGACGAAATCGTTTAGATTTGCGAGCTGTTCCGCTTGTTTAGACTTTGAAACTGGCGTGTATTACATTCTGCACGTTAAATGGAGTAAAAAGAGCGCTCAAACGTCGAAATATATCAAACGGGAAGGAAATGACGGTTAGTTTTGGTCAAAATCGACGAAATCGTCGAGATTTGCGAGCTGTTCCGCTTGTTTCGAAGCTGAAACTGGCGTGTATTTCATTCTGCACGTTAAATGGAGTAAAAAGAGCGCTTAAGCGTCGAAATATCTCAAACGGGTAGGAAATGACGGTTAGTTTTGGTCAAAATCGACGAAATCATCGAGATTTGCGAGCTGTTCCGCTTGTTTCGAAGCTGAAACTGGCATGTATTACATTCTGCACGTTAAATGGAGTAAAAAGAGCGCTTAAACGTCGAAATATCTCAACGGGAAGGAAATGACGGTTAGTTTTGGTCAAAATCGACGAAATCATCGAGATTTGCATGTTGTTCCGCTTGTTTCGAAGCTGAAACTGGCGTGTATTACATTCTGCACGTTAAATGGAGTAAAAAGAGCGCTTAAACGTCGAAATATCTCAAACGGGAAGGAAATGACTGTAGGTTTTGGTCAAAATCGACGAAATCATCGAGATTTGCGAGCTGTTCCGCTTATTTAGACGTTGAAACTGGCGTGTATTACATTCTGCTCGTTAAATGGAGTAAAAAGAGCGCTTAAACGTCGAAATATCTCAAACGGGAAGGAAATGACTGTAGGTTTTGGTCAAAATCGACGAAATCATCGAGATTTGCGAGCTGTTCCGATTGTTTCGAAGCTGAAACTGGCGTGTATTACATTCTGCACGTTAAATGGAGTAAAAAGAGCGCTTAAACGTCGAAATATCTCAAACGGGTAGGAAATGACGGTAAGTTTTGGTCAAAATCGACGAAATCATCGAGATTAGCGAGCTGTACCGCTTGTTTAGACGCTAAAACTGGGATGCATTACATTCTGCACGTTAAATGGAGTAAAAAGAGCGCTTAAACGTCGAAATATCTCAAACGGGAAGGAAACGACGGTTAGTTTTCGTCAAAATTGACGAAATCGTTTAGATTTGCGAGCTGTTCCGCTTGTTTCGAAGCTGAAACTGGCGTGAATTACATTCTGCACGTTAAATGGAGTAAAAAGAGCGCTTAAACGTCGAAATATCTCAAACGGGAAGGAAATGACGGTTAGTTTTCGTCAAAATTGACGAAATCGTTTAGATTTGCGAGCTGTTCCGCTTGTTTAGACTTTGAAACTGGCGTGTATTACATTCTGCACGTTAAATGGAGTAAAAAGAGCGCTTAAACGTCGAAATATATCAAACGGGAAGGAAATGACGGTTAGTTTTGTTCAAAATCGACGAAATCGTCGAGATTTGCGAGCTGTTCCGCTTGTTTCGAAGCTGAAACTGGCGTGAATTACATTCTGCACGTTAAATGGAGTAAAATGAGCGCTTAAACGTCGAAATATCTCAAACGGGAAGGAAATGACGGTTAGTTTTCGTCAAAATTGACGAAATCGTTTAGATTTGCGAGCTGTTCCGCTTGTTTAGACTTTGAAACTGGCGTGTATTACATTCTGCACGTTAAATGGAGTAAAAGGAGCTCTTAAACGTCGAAATATCTCAAACGGGTAGGAAATGACGGTTAGTTTTGGTCAAAATCGACGAAATCATCGAGATTAGCGAGCTGTACCGCTTGTTTAGACGCTAAAACTGGGATGCATTACATTCTGCACGTTAAATGCAGTAAAAAGAGCGCTTAAACGTCGAAATATCTCAAACGGGAAGGAAACGACGGTTAGTTTTCGTCAAAATTGACGAAATCCTTTAGATTTGCGAGCTGTTCCGCTTGTTTAGACTTTGAAACTGGCGTGTATTACATTCTGCACGTTAAATGGAGTAAAAAGAGCGCTTAAACGTCGAAATATCTCAAACGGGAAGGAAACGACGGTTAGTTTTCGTCAAAATTGACGAAATCGTTTAGATTTGCGAGCTGTTCCGCTTGTTTAGACTTTGAAACTGGCGTGTATTACATTCTGCACGTTAAATGGAGTAAAAAGAGCGCTCAAACGTCGAAATATATCAAACGGGAAGGAAATGACGGTTAGTTTTGGTCAAAATCGACGAAATCATCGAGATTAGCGAGCTGTACCGCTTGTTTAGACGCTAAAACTGGGATGCATTACATTCTGCACGTTAAATGCAGTAAAAAGAGCGCTTAAACGTCGAAATATCTCAAACGGGAAGGAAACGACGGTTAGTTTTCGTCAAAATTGACGAAATCCTTTAGATTTGCGAGCTGTTCCGCTTGTTTAGACTTTGAAACTGGCGTGTATTACATTCTGCACGTTAAATGGAGTAAAAAGAGCGCTTAAACGTCGAAATATATCAAACGGGAAGGAAATGACGGTTAGTTTTGGTCAAAATCGACGAAATCATCGAGATTTGCGAGCTGTTCCGCTTGTTTCGAAGCTGAAACTGGCGTGTATTACATTCTGCACGTTAAATGGAGTAAAAAGAGCGCTTAAACGTCGAAATATATCAAACGGGAAGGAAATGACGGTTAGTTTTGTTCAAAATCGACGAAATCGTCGAGATTTGCGAGCTGTTCCGCTTGTTTCGAAGCTGAAACTGGCGTGAATTACATTCTGCACGTTAAATGGAGTAAAATGAGCGCTTAAACGTCGAAATATCTCAAACGGGAAGGAAATGACGGTTAGTTTTCGTCAAAATTGACGAAATCGTTTAGATTTGCGAGCTGTTCCGCTTGTTTAGACTTTGAAAACTGCGTGTATTACATTCTGCACGTTAAATGGAGTAAAAGGAGCTCTTAAACGTCGAAATATCTCAAACGGGTAGGAAATGACGGTTAGTTTTGGTCAAAATCGACGAAATCATCGAGATTAGCGAGCTGTACCGCTTGTTTAGACGCTAAAACTGGATGCATTACATTCTGCACGTTAAATGCAGTAAAAAGAGCGCTTAAACGTCGAAATATCTCAAACGGGAAGGAAACGACGGTTAGTTTTCGTCAAAATTGACGAAATCCTTTAGATTTGCGAGCTGTTCCGCTTGTTTAGACTTTGAAACTGGCGTGTATTACATTCTGCACGTTAAATGGAGTAAAAAGAGCGCTTAAAACGTCGAAATATCTCAAACGGGAAGGAAACGACGGTTAGTTTTCGTCAAAATTGACGAAATCGTTTAGATTTGCGAGCTGTTCCGCTTGTTTAGACTTTGAAACTGGCGTGTATTACATTCTGCACGTTAAATGGAGTAAAAAGAGCGCTCAAACGTCGAAATATATCAAACGGGAAGGAAATGACGGTTAGTTTTGGTCAAAATCGACGAAATCATCGAGATTAGCGAGCTGTACCGCTTGTTTAGACGCTAAAACTGGGATGCATTACATTCTGCACGTTAAATGCAGTAAAAAGAGCGCTTAAACGTCGAAATATCTCAAACGGGAAGGAAACGACGGTTAGTTTTCGTCAAAATTGACGAAATCCTTTAGATTTGCGAGCTGTTCCGCTTGTTTAGACTTTGAAACTGGCGTGTATTACATTCTGCACGTTAAATGGAGTAAAAAGAGCGCTTAAACGTCGAAATATATCAAACGGGAAGGAAATGACGGTTAGTTTTGGTCAAAATCGACGAAATCATCGAGATTTGCGAGCTGTTCCGCTTGTTTCGAAGCTGAAACTGGCGTGTATTACATTCTGCACGTTAAATGGAGTAAAAAGAGCGCTTAAACGTCGAAATATCTCAAACGGGAAGGAAATGACGGTTAGTTTTCGTCAAAATTGACGAAATCGTTTAGATTTGCGAGCTGTTCCGCTTGTTTAGACTTTGAAACTGGCGTGTATTACATTCTGCACGTTAAATGGAGTAAAAAGAGCGCTTAAACGTCGAAATATCTCAAACGGGAAGGAAACGACGGTTAGTTTTCGTCAAAATTGACGAAATCATCGAGATTTGCGAGCTGTTCCGCTTGTTTCGAAGCTGAAACTGGCGTGTATTACATTCTGCACGTTAAATTGAGTAAAAAGAGCGCTTAAACGTCGAAATATCTCAAACGGGAAGGAAATGACGGTTAGTTTTGTCAAAATCGACGAAATCATTGAGATTTGCGAGCTGTTCCGTTGTTTCGAAGCTGAAACTGGCGTGTATTACATTCTGCACGTTAAATGGAGTAAAAAGAGCGCTTAAACGTCGAAATATCTCAAACGGGAAGGAAATGGCGGTTAGTTTTGACCAAAATCGACGAAATCATCGAGATTTGCGAGCTGTTCCGCTTGTTTCGAAGCTGAAACTGGCGTGTATTACATTCTGCACGTTAAATGGAGTAAAAAGAGCGCTTAAACGTCGAAATATCTCAAACGGGTAGGAAATGACGGTAAGTTTTGTTCAAAATCGACGAAATCATCGAGATTTGCGAGCTGTTCCGCTTGTTTCGAAGCTGAAACTGGCGTGAATTACATTCTGCACGTTAAATGGAGTAAAATGAGCGCTTAAACGTCGAAATATCTCAAACGGGAAGGAAATGACGGTTAGTTTTCGTCAAAATTGACGAAATCGTTTAGATTTGCGAGCTGTTCCGCTTGTTTAGACGCTAAAACTGGGATGCATTACATTCTGCACGTTAAATGGAGTAAAAAGAGCGCTTAAACGTCGAAATATCTCAAACGGGAAGGAAACGACGGTTAGTTTTCGTCAAAATTGACGAAATCGTTTAGATTTGCGAGCTGTTCCGCTTGTTTAGACTTTGAAACTGGCGTGTATTACATTCTGCACGTTAAATGGAGTAAAAAGAGCGCTCAAACGTCGAAATATATCAAACGGGAAGGAAATGACGGTTAGTTTTGGTCAAAATCGACGAAATCATCGAGATTTGCGAGCTGTTCCGCTTGTTTCGAAGCTGAAACTGGCGTGTATTACATTCTGCACGTTAAATGGAGTAAAAAGAGCGCTTAAACGTCGAAATATCTCAAACGGGAAGGAAATGACGGTTAGTTTTCGTCAAAATTGACGAAATCGTTTAGATTTGCGAGCTGTTCCGCTTGTTTAGACTTTGAAACTGGCGTGTATTACATTCTGCACGTTAAATGGAGTAAAAAGAGCGCTTAAACGTCGAAATATATCAAACGGGAAGGAAATGACGGTTAGTTTTGGTCAAAATCGACGAAATCGTCGAGATTTGCGAGCTGTTCCGCTTGTTTCGAAGCTGAAACTGGCGTGTATTTCATTCTGCACGTTTAAATGGAGTAAAAAGAGCGCTTAAGCGTCGAAATATCTCAAACGGGTAGGAAATGACGGTTAGTTTTGGTCAAAATCGACGAATCATCGAGATTAGCGAGCTGTACCGCTTGTTTAGACGTTAAAACTGGGATGCATTACATTCTGCACGTTAAATGGAGTAAAAAGAGCGCTTAAACGTCGAAATATCTCAAACGGGAAGGAAACGACGGTTAGTTTTCGTCAAAATTGACGAAATCATCGAGATTTGCGAGCTGTTTCCGCTTGTTTCGAAGCTGAAACTGGCGTGTATTACATTCTGCACGTTAAATTGAGTAAAAAGAGCGCTTAAACGTCGAAATATCTCAAACGGGAAGGAAATGACGGTTAGTTTTGGTCAAAATCGACGGAAATCATTGAGATTTGCGAGCTGTTCCGTTTGTTTCGAAGCTGAAACTGGCGTGTATTACATTCTGCACGTTAAATGGAGTAAAAAGAGCGCTTAAACGTCGAAATATCTCAAACGGGAAGGAAATGGCGGTTAGTTTTGACCAAAATCGACGAAATCATCGAGATTTGCGAGCTGTTCCGCTTGTTTCGAAGCTGAAACTGGCGTGTATTACATTCTGCACGTTAAATGGAGTAAAAAGAGCGCTTTAAACGTCGAAATATCTCAAACGGGTAGGAAATGACGGTAAGTTTTGTTCAAAATCGACGAAATCATCGAGATTTGCGAGCTGTTCCGCTTGTTTCGAAGCTGAAACTGGCGTGAATTACATTCTGCACGTTAAATGGAGTAAAATGAGCGCTTAAACGTCGAAATATCTCAAACGGGAAGGAAATGACGGTTAGTTTTCGTCAAAATTGACGAAATCGTTTAGATTTGCGAGCTGTTCCGCTTGTTTAGACTTTGAAACTGGCGTGTATTACATTCTGCACGTTAAATGGAGTAAAAAGAGCGCTTAAACGTCGAAATATATCAAACGGGAAGAAATGACGGTTAGTTTTGGTCAAAATCGACGAAATCGTCGAGATTTGCGAGCTGTTCCGCTTGTTTCGAAGCTGAAACTGGCGTGTATTTCATTCTGCACGTTAAATGGAGTAAAAAGAGCGCTTAAGCGTCGAAAATATCTCAAACGGGTAGGAAATGACGGTTAGTTTTGGTCAAGATCGACGAAATCATCGAGATTAGCGAGCTGTACCGCTTGTTTAGACGTTAAAACTGGGATGCATTACATTCTGCACGTTAAATGGAGTAAAAAGAGCGCTTAAACGTCGAAATATCTCAAACGGGTAGGAAATGACGGTTAGGTTTGGTCAAAATCGACGAAATCATCGAGATTTGCGAGCTGTTCCGCTTGTTTCGAAGCTGAAACTGGCGTGTATTACATTCTGCACGTTAAATGGAGTAAAAAGAGCGCTTAAACGTCGAAATATCTCAAACGGGAAGGAAATGACGGTTAGTTTGGTCAAAATCGACGAAATCATCGAGATTTGCATGTTGTTCCGCTTGTTTCGAAGCTGAAACTGGCGTGTATTACATTCTGCACGTTAAATGGAGTAAAAAGAGCGCTTAAACGTCGAAATATCTCAAACGGGAAGGAAATGACGGTTAGTTTCGTCAAAATTGACGAAATCGTTTAGATTTGCGAGCTGTTTCCGCTTGTTTAGACTTTGAAACTGGCGTGTATTACATTCTGCACGTTAAATGGAGTAAAAAGAGCGCTTAAACGTCGAAATATATCAAACGGGAAGGAAATGACGGTTAGTTTTGGTCAAAATCGACGAAATCGTCGAGATTTGCGAGCTGTTCCGCTTGTTTCGAAGCTGAAACTGGCGTGTATTTCATTCTGCACGTTAAATGGAGTAAAAAGAGCGCTTAAACGTCGAAATATCTCAAACGGGTAGGAAATGACGGTTAGTTTTGGTCAAAATCGACGAAATCATCGAGATTAGAGAGCTGTAACCGCTTGTTTAGACGTTAAAACTGGGATGCATTACATTCTGCACGTTAAATGAGTAAAAAGAGCGCTTAAACGTCGAAATATCTCAAACGGGAAGGAAATGGCGGTTAGTTTTGGTCAAAATCGACGAAATCATCGAGATTTGCGAGCTGTTCCGCTTGTTTCGAAGCTGAAACTGGCGTGTATTACATTCTGCACGTTAAATAGAGTAAAAAGAGCGCTTAAACGTCGAAATATCTCAAACGGGAAGGAAATGACAGTTAGTTTTCGTCAAAATCGACAAAATCATTGAGATTTGCGAGCTGTTCCGTTTGTTTCGAAGCTGAAACTGGCGTGTATTACATTCTGCACGTTAAATGGAGTAAAAAGAGCGCTTAAACGTCGAAATATCTCAAACGGGAAGGAAATGACGGTTAGTTTTGACCAAAATCGACGAAATAATCGAGATTTGCGAGCTGTTCCGCTTGATTCGACGGTTAAACGGTTGTTTATTACATTCTGCACGTTAAATGGAGTAAAAAGAGCTTTTAAACGTCGAAATATCTCAAACGGGAAGGAAATGACGGTCATTTTTTCATAAAAATCGACGAAATCATCGAGATTTGCGAGCTGTTCCGCTTGGTTTCGACGGTTAAACGGTTGTGCATTGCATTCTGGCACGTTAAATGGAGTAAAAAGAGCGCTTAAACGTCGAAATATCTCAAACGGGAAGGAAATGACGGTCAGTTTTCATCAAATCAACGAAATCATCGAGATTTGCGAGCTGTTCCGCTTGTTTCGACGGTTAAACGGTTTGTGCATTGCATTCTGCACGTTAAATGGAGTAAAAAGAGCGCTTAAACGTCGAAATATCTCAAACGGGAAGGAAATGACGGTCAGTTTTCATCAAAATCAACGAAATCATCGAGATTTGCGAGCTGTTCCGCTTGTTTCGACGGTTAAACGGTTGTGCATTGCATTCTGCACGTTAAATGGAGTAAAAAGAGCGCTTAAAACGTCGAAATATCTCAACGGGAGAGAAATGACGCCCAGTTTTCATCAAAATGGACGAAAACATCGAGATTTGCGAGCTGTTCCGCTTGTTTCGACGGTTAAACGGCTGTGCATTGCATTCTGCACGTTAAATGGAGTAAAAAGAGCGCTTAAACGTCGAAATATCTCAAACGGGAGAGAAATGACGCCCAGTTTTCATCAAAATGGACGAAAACATCGAGATTTGCGAGCTGTTCCGCTTGTTTCGACGGTTAAACGGTTGTTTATTACATTCTGCAAGTAAAAAGGAGTGAAATGAGCGTTTAAAACGTCGAAATATCTCAACGGGAAGGAAATGACGGTCAGTTTTCATCAAAATCAACGAAATCATCGAGATTTGCGAGCTGTTCCGCTTGTTTCGACGGTTAAACGGTTGCTTATTACATTCTGCAAGTAAAAAGGAGTGAAATGAGCGTTTAAACGTCGAAATATCTCAAACGGGGAGGAAATGACGGTTAGTTTTCATCAAAATCGACGAAATCATCGAGATTTGCGAGCTGTTCCGCTTGTTTCGACGGTTAAACGGTTGTGCATTGCATTCTGCACGTAAAAAGGAGTGAAATGAGCGTTTAAACGTCGAAATATCTCAAACGGGGAGGAAATGACGGTTAGTTTGCATCAAAAGCGACGAAATCATCGAGATTTGCGAGCTGTTCCGCTTGTTTCGACGGTTAAACGGTTGTGCATTGCACTCTGCACGTAAAAGGGAGTGAAATGAGCTTTTAAACGTCGAAATATCTCAAACGGGAAGGAAATGACGGTCAGTTTTCATCAAAATCGACGAAATCAAAGCGATCTGCCGAGTTGTTGGGCTTGTTTCGACGCTGAAACTGGCGTGTATTACATTCTGCAAGTAAAAAGGAGTGAAATGAGCGTTTAAACGTCGAAATATATCAAACGGGAAGGAAATGACGGTTAGTTTTGGTCAAAATCGACGAAATCGTCGAGATTTGCGAGCTGTTCCGCTTGTTTCGAAGCTGAAACTGGCGTGTATTTCATTCTGCACGTTAAATGGAGTAAAAAGAGCGCTTAAGCGTCGAAATATCTCAAACGGGTAGGAAATGACGGTTAGTTTTGGTCAAAATCGACGAAATCATCGAGATTAGCGAGCTGTACCGCTTGTTTAGACGTTAAAACTGGGATGCATTACATTCTGCACGTTAAATGGAGTAAAAAGAGCGCTTAAACGTCGAAATATCTCAAACGGGAAGGAAACGACGGTTAGTTTTCGTCAAAATTGACGAAATCATCGAGATTTGCGAGCTGTTCCGCTTGTTTCGAAGCTGAAACTGGCGTGTATTACATTCTGCACGTTAAATTGAGTAAAAAGAGCGCTTAAACGTCGAAATATCTCAAACGGGAAGGAAATGACGGTTAGTTTTGGTCAAAATCGACGAAATCATTGAGATTTGCGAGCTGTTCCGTTTGTTTCGAAGCTGATACTGGCGTGTATTACATTCTGCACGTTAAATGGAGTAAAAAGAGCGCTTAAACGTCGAAATATCTCAAACGGGAAGGAAATGGCGGTTAGTTTTGACCAAAATCGACGAAATCATCGAGATTTGCGAGCTGTTCCGCTTGTTTCGACGGTTAAACGGTTGTGCATTGCATTCTGCACGTTAAATGGAGTAAAAAGAGCGCTTAAACGTCGAAATATCTCAAACGGGTAGGAAATGACGGTAAGTTTTGTTCAAAATCGACGAAATCATCGAGATTTGCGAGCTGTTCCGCTTGTTTCGAAGCTGAAACTGGCGTGAATTACATTCTGCACGTTAAATGGAGTAAAAAGAGCGCTTAAACGTCGAAATATATCAAACGGGAAGGAAATGACGGTTAGTT
This sequence comes from Bombus flavifrons, assembly GCF_040668555.2. Taxonomy (NCBI): domain Eukaryota; kingdom Metazoa; phylum Arthropoda; class Insecta; order Hymenoptera; family Apidae; genus Bombus; species Bombus flavifrons. The sequence continues at coordinate 53,262 of NW_027184842.1, read as the reverse complement.
TTGGTCAAAATCGACGAAATCGTCGAGATTTGCGAGCTGTTCCGCTTGTTTCGAAGCTGAAACTGGCGTGTATTTCATTCTGCACGTTAAATGGAGTAAAAAGAGCGCTTAAGCGTCGAAATATCTCAAACGGGTAGGAAATGACGGTTAGTTTTGGTCAAAATCGACGAAATCATCGAGATTAGCGAGCTGTACCGCTTGTTTAGACGTTAAAACTGGGATGCATTACATTCTGCACGTTAAATGGAGTAAAAAGAGCGCTTAAACGTCGAAATATCTCAAACGGGAAGGAAACGACGGTTAGTTTTCGTCAAAATTGACGAAATCATCGAGATTTGCGAGCTGTTCCGCTTGTTTCGAAGCTGAAACTGGCGTGTATTACATTCTGCACGTTAAATTGAGTAAAAAGAGCGCTTAAACGTCGAAATATCTCAAACGGGAAGGAAATGACGGTTAGTTTTGGTCAAAATCGACGAAATCATTGAGATTTGCGAGCTGTTCCGTTTGTTTCGAAGCTGAAACTGGCGTGTATTACATTCTGCACGTTAAATGGAGTAAAAAGAGCGCTTAAACGTCGAAATATCTCAAACGGGAAGGAAATGGCGGTTAGTTTTGACCAAAATCGACGAAATCATCGAGATTTGCGAGCTGTTCCGCTTGTTTCGAAGCTGAAACTGGCGTGTATTACATTCTGCACGTTAAATGGAGTAAAAAGAGCGCTTAAACGTCGAAATATCTCAAACGGGTAGGAAATGACGGTAAGTTTTGTTCAAAATCGACGAAATCATCGAGATTTGCGAGCTGTTCCGCTTGTTTCGAAGCTGAAACTGGCGTGAATTACATTCTGCACGTTAAATGGAGTAAAATGAGCGCTTAAACGTCGAAATATCTCAAACGGGAAGGAAATGACGGTTAGTTTTCGTCAAAATTGACGAAATCGTTTAGATTTGCGAGCTGTTCCGCTTGTTTAGACTTTGAAACTGGCGTGTATTACATTCTGCACGTTAAATGGAGTAAAAAGAGCGCTTAAACGTCGAAATATATCAAACGGGAAGGAAATGACGGTTAGTTTTGGTCAAAATCGACGAAATCGTCGAGATTTGCGAGCTGTTCCGCTTGTTTCGAAGCTGAAACTGGCGTGTATTTCATTCTGCACGTTAAATGGAGTAAAAAGAGCGCTTAAGCGTCGAAATATCTCAAACGGGTAGGAAATGACGGTTAGTTTTGGTCAAAATCGACGAAATCATCGAGATTAGCGAGCTGTACCGCTTGTTTAGACGTTAAAACTGGGATGCATTACATTCTGCACGTTAAATGGAGTAAAAAGAGCGCTTAAACGTCGAAATATCTCAAACGGGAAGGAAATGACGGTTAGTTTTGGTCAAAATCGACGAAATCATCGAGATTTGCATGTTGTTCCGCTTGTTTCGAAGCTGAAACTGGCGTGTATTTCATTCTGCACGTTAAATGGAGTAAAAAGAGCGCTTAAGCGTCGAAATATCTCAAACGGGTAGGAAATGACGGTTAGTTTTGGTCAAAATCGACGAAATCATCGAGATTTGCGAGCTGTTCCGCTTGTTTCGAAGCTGAAACTGGCGTGTATTACATTCTGCACGTTAAATGGAGTAAAAAGAGCGCTTAAACGTCGAAATATCTCAAACGGGAAGGAAATGACGGTTAGTTTTGGTCAAAATCGACGAAATCATCGAGATTTGCATGTTGTTCCGCTTGTTTCGAAGCTGAAACTGGCGTGTATTACATTCTGCACGTTAAATGGAGTAAAAAGAGCGCTTAAACGTCGAAATATCTCAAACGGGAAGGAAATGACGGTTAGTTTTCGTCAAAATTGACGAAATCGTTTAGATTTGCGAGCTGTTCCGCTTGTTTAGACTTTGAAACTGGCGTGTATTACATTCTGCACGTTAAATGGAGTAAAAAGAGCGCTTAAACGTCGAAATATATCAAACGGGAAGGAAATGACGGTTAGTTTTGGTCAAAATCGACGAAATCGTCGAGATTTGCGAGCTGTTCCGCTTGTTTCGAAGCTGAAACTGGCGTGTATTTCATTCTGCACGTTAAATGGAGTAAAAAGAGCGCTTAAACGTCGAAATATCTCAAACGGGTAGGAAATGACGGTTAGTTTTGGTCAAAATCGACGAAATCATCGAGATTAGCGAGCTGTACCGCTTGTTTAGACGTTAAAACTGGGATGCATTACATTCTGCACGTTAAATGGAGTAAAAAGAGCGCTTAAACGTCGAAATATCTCAAACGGGAAGGAAATGGCGGTTAGTTTTGGTCAAAATCGACGAAATCATCGAGATTTGCGAGCTGTTCCGCTTGTTTCGAAGCTGAAACTGGCGTGTATTACATTCTGCACGTTAAATAGAGTAAAAAGAGCGCTTAAACGTCGAAATATCTCAAACGGGAAGGAAATGACAGTTAGTTTTCGTCAAAATCGACAAAATCATTGAGATTTGCGAGCTGTTCCGTTTGTTTCGAAGCTGAAACTGGCGTGTATTACATTCTGCACGTTAAATGGAGTAAAAAGAGCGCTTAAACGTCGAAATATCTCAAACGGGAAGGAAATGACGGTTAGTTTTGACCAAAATCGACGAAATAATCGAGATTTGCGAGCTGTTCCGCTTGATTCGACGGTTAAACGGTTGTTTATTACATTCTGCACGTAAAAAGGAGTGAAATGAGCTTTTAAACGTCGAAATATCTCAAACGGGAAGGAAATGACGGTCATTTTTCATAAAAATCGACGAAATCATCGAGATTTGCGAGCTGTTCCGCTTGTTTCGACGATTAAACGGTTGTGCATTGCATTCTGCACGTTAAATGGAGTAAAAAGAGCGCTTAAACGTCGAAATATCTCAAACGGGAAGGAAATGACGGTCAGTTTTCATCAAAATCAACGAAATCATCGAGATTTGCGAGCTGTTCCGCTTGTTTCGACGGTTAAACGGTTGTGCATTGCATTCTGCACGTAAAAAGGAGTGAAATGAGCGTTTAAACGTCGAAATATCTCAAACGGGGAGGAAATGACGGTGTCACGTCCCGCGCTCCGCACGTGCCGTAACGAAGATACAAAATTACTATACGCAAATCAGCGCGAGAAAAATTTGTATACACCAAGGAACACACGCTACTACAAAACAAAATAAAAAATTAACAAATGAGGGCGACAAATAAATCCAACTATCAGTATAAAATAAAGTAAATAAAATCAATTAATAAACTGGACTAGATACGAACCAATCAAATAAACCAAGAATAAGAAGGATTATATATGACAAATTTGCAAAATAAAGGAAAAGGAGCAACAAGAAGATATACTACAATCAATCAACGAAGACGGAATATGTAAAATACAAAAGATAGAATTTAAATCAGTAAATAAAATTAATTAATGAATTAAACGAGTCGCGAACCAAACGAGTAAATCAAGAAATAAGAATAACTACAAAAGGAAATAATTGAAACACCAGGAATATATGTGTATATAAATATATTTTATTCAATCAACGCAGCAACAACTTGGAGAGTTACATATAAATATAAACATATATGCCAAACATGTAATAACCCAGAAAATATTAGAAACAATACTTCCAATACTATACTAATAATACAAATCCAACATTACCAAACTATAAATATATGAGTATATAAAATCAATGAACTTATAGTCTAACGAATACATAAAACATACAATATTGCATTATTAAAGAAATAGAGGTTACATCGTCAGAAATATATATATATGTGTGCGCACTCTACATTATTAAATTAAAATTATTAATTTAAGATACATACTTAAAACTAGCCAACATTCGGGTAAAATAATTATAAAATGAGAACTACATTACGTAACATGCATGTCTATATATATAAATATATAAATATATAATCTACACTCTAAACCAAACTACCACTAATAATCTAAATGAATATAAAAGAAATAGAACACACAACGCAACACTAGGGACTAAGTAACAACCTATCGACAGGCTAAAACGTTCAAAAATAATTAACACCGCCTCAACTGGGAGAAATGCGTACAGCATAAATATGTAAACCATATCAAACACATAATAATCTGGTAAACGATAGAAATAAAACTCTCAATACTACGTTGTCACATTACAAAACATATATGTATATATGAAAACAAATAATTGACATATAACCTCAAATACACAATTAAAGAATTTATATGAAAAGTCACACTATCAGAAATATATACATATATACTTATATGTGTGTATGCGTGTTCTATTCTACTAAATCAAAATTAACAATCTAGTAAACATAAAATAAACAATTAACATTTCACTTCGTATGAAACTACACCACTACAAGAAAGATGTATATGCATATATATATATATATATATATATATACGTTTTTGTGTGTTTTATATTATTGAACACTATAAAATAAACTACTTAGCACAATAAATAACACTGTCGAAAAAATTACAAAACATTAGTCACTAAAATACATAATCAAACTCGTGATCATTCTATTAAAGAATTACATATGAAAACTATACTACGAAACATGCATGTCTATATATATATATATAAAATCTAGATTTTAAACCAAGCTATTAATAATCTAAATGAATATAAAAGATATAGAACATACACATAGCACTATTGAAACTAACTAACTACTTGTTAGCAAATCAAGCGATTAAAAATAATTAACACCGCCTCGACTGGGAGAATTGCGTACAGCATAAATATGTAAACCATATCGAACACATAATAATCTGGTAAACGATAGAAATAAAACTCTCAATACTACGTTGTCACATTACAAAACATATATGTATATATGAAAACAAATAATTGACATATAACCTCAAATACACAATTAAAGAATTTATATGAAAAGTCACACTATCAGAAATATATACATATATACTTATATGCGCGTGTGTGTATGCGTGTTCTATTCTACTAAATCAAAATTAACAATCTAGTAAACACGAAATAAACAATTAACATTTCACTTCGTATGAAACTACACCACTACAAGAAACATGTATATGCATATATATATATATATATATATACGTTTGTGTGTGTTTTATATTATTGAACACTATAAAATAAACTACTTAGCACAATAAATAGCACTATCAAAAAAATTACAAAACATTAGTCACATTAAAATGACACACAATATAAATATATATATATATATATATATTCACATGAACAATACTATTGTCATTTTAACAATAATAATAACAATAAATATATAGTCTAATTGCGGTAGAATAAGGGAAAACGAGCGACACACAGAAAAATCAGTTCGATAAAACTAAAAACCCGCCACTGTAACCTCACTGATGACATTTGCGAGCAGCCATGTTAGATTTATACGCGCATGTCGGAACACACGCAATAATTATACACATTAGATAAATACAAAATACAATATTTCTCAATTCAACTATACGTCAAAACGCCGAAACAAGATTTACACATAATCGATAAATAGATCCGAGATCAATAGAAGTCACTGTATGCGAGGGACATTCGCGGGCGGCCATTTTGAAACATGCGTGGACTGATTCGTACGTGTTACAAAAAATAATAATAATAAAATTATACTTTCGATAAAAAAAAGAAAAGAAAAGGAAAAGGAAAGAACAGCGAAAATAAATATTTAATACAAAATGGAACGTCGTGCCGAGGTAGCAATAAATAAAGACACGGGACAGGAAGGCCGGGGATTGGTGGAAATCAGCCGCGAGAAATGAATCATAAAACACATTGTTAACAATTTTATTATGCGAAAATTACTTTGTATAAAAAATATATATATATATAATCGAGTAAAAAGAAAATATAAAACTAAACAAATATATTTAAAATGTATAAATAAATAAATATATATATATATATATAACTAACATATGAACGGGGTATATCCAAAGCGGCAAAATCGAAATCAAGAAGCTTCAGGATGGAACTGCCAACGCGTCATGCGCTGAATACATCGTTCGGAATCACACACGGTTCTTCGGAATCCCACTTTCTCTTGCGCTGAAACAACAAAATAGGAAAAGAGATCAAAACCACGAAAACAGCAAATATCGAAAATCAAATTAAATCCCGGAAGCAACCATAGCATGGAAATATTCTTCAAAACCAAACTCACGGAAGATAAATCAGAAGAAATCCTTATTGCGGGAGAGTGGCGGATCGCGCGTGTTGCCGGAGCAAGTGTCGATATAATAATGAGACTCTAGCCACCGGCCCTTCCACGCGCCGAAGAACAAAAATTATTCCCACAGTATTAACATAAAAATTCTCGAGAAAAGACTAGACCAGCATGGAAAGCGCCAAGCCTCCTAGACGCTACCTCAGCAGAAAATAGAACCGATGGGAACTAAGTCGAAATACAGATTTTTGCATTTTCTCACGTACCCGCGATGGGAATCTGGAAGTTAAAAGACAAGATAACGAAGCAAAGGAGACATCAACGATTACAGAATTTGCATTCTCTCACGTACGAGTTCGGGAACCCCAAACTGCAGCATCCCGATTCCCACGGAAGCGAACCACCAGTTGACCGCCACCCTGTGGGGGATGTTATTATAAATAAACGCAGCAACACAGAACATCGTCCATTATTTTGTCGCTAATTGTACGTTACGTTTCGGCTTGTTATTTTGTTGTCAATATATTGTCGTCATTCGCGCATTGCACCTCGACGGTCTCTTATTAATTGCTCAGTTTAAGTCACAAATTAAGTTAGAAATCTTTTTAAGTGTTCATTTCATTGGCGAGATTTAAAAAAAAAAACATCCTCATAAATAAATATATTTATACCCGCGACGTTTATCCGAATAAATAAGCCGCAAGCTTATTTAGAGTGTATTTCTAATCAAAAATAAATAAAATACAGTTCTAATAATAATTATACCTGAGTCGAATAACTAAACCAAATAAAAAAAAAAAATTTCACCGACGACTACTACGAGCCGATGGCCCCTGACGGAACAAGGTAAGAGTCTCAATTTTTATAAAATTTTCTTCTTCTCTAGTAACTTCGCCACATCCAGGAACCGAATCCGATTTACTTATCATCAATTAATACATTCAATTTCGTTTCAATTTTGAGAATAAACGAAGGGTCATTCGCTGCGTAGGCTTGTGAAAACGGTGTCTTCAATTACTGAAACACTCATTGATCTTCGCATTCCTCCTCCCACTGTTGGCAAAACATTGCCCGTCTTTGGGCAAGGCTTGCGAAATCACACGAGTTTTACGCAGAGAAGACTATCAAATTAGATCTAATTGACCGATATCTTCATTCTTGCCATCGTTGTATACAATTATAAAATAGAATAATTCCCTTCTGAATCTTAACCAAAGGATCATTCGCTGTGTTGGGTTGTGGATAACGGTGTTTCGATTATCGAACCATCTATTGATCTTCGCATTCCTCCTCCCACTGCTGGCAAAATACTGCCCATCTTTGGGCAAGGTTTGCGAAATCACACGAACCCCACACAGAGAGGATCATTGAAATCACTTTCTCGTAAACACTCAATTCGGAAGGCAAGAAGATCGAAACGGTAAAAAAAAAAAAAAAAAAAAAAAAAAAAAAAAATCACTCTAACAAATGAACTAAGGTCCAGTTCAATGATAGATTCATTGGCGAAATTAAGAGAGGAGGAGAAGGAAACGTAAAGATAAAATTTGCATCAAACGAAGAAAATTCGAAATCTTAACCAATCCATTAACGCGAACACTCTTGTTTTACCGTCCCTAAAACGCTATATATATATATATATATATATATATACATATATATAACAACTTGAATAATTCCATATTCAAATTTAAATAAATTCTATACAACGAAATTGAACCGAACTCTCAAACAATTCCTGCATATAGATATATACATACACATATATATATATATATATATATAATTTTAAATAGTTCTATACTGAAGTTTAGATAAATTCCGTGCGAACAAATCGAATACTTATTTTTATCCAACTTTAATCCTCTCCCGTGCGAGTATCCCTGCACATAGCAGGTTAGCCGAAAAACGTGGAAATTATTTTATCAGTAGCCTAACACTAGTCAACGCTATCCATAAGTAATTAATTTATCAATAGATTATTTCGAAAATAAGTACAAGGAAATTTTTCTATTCGAAACAGTCCTCAGACTGTTTCTGGTGGCAGCAACTACCGTGTGAGAAATATTTCTTATACAGCCAATTAAATTTAAATCTTTCCCTTCAGATTAAATTAAAATCAAAAGTTTGAATTGACTTTAAACGAGTACGTAACAATAAACTTTCAACTTAGAAATAGATTTTAATCGAAAACCTTGATTCAATATCTTAAATATAATTATATCGTGTAAATTTTCCCCTCCTGACGAAACTCAACTAAATCGAACTAAATTAAATTAAATTAAATTAAACAAAACAAAATAAATTAAAACAAACACAAAAAAACTAATTAAAATTAAAACAATAAAAAAAAAAAAAAAAAAAAAAAAAAATCTTGCGAATTCAACGGTTTAAAATCAATTCAAACAAACAGGAACGTAACAACGGTCAGTTTTCATCAAAATCGACGAAATCATCGAGATTTGCGAGCTGTTCCGCTTGTTTCGACGGTTAAACGGTTGTGCATTGCATTCTGCACGTAAAAAGGAGTGAAATGAGCGTTTAAACGTCGAAATATCTCAAACGGGAAGGAAATGACGGTCAGTTTTCATCAAAATCGACGAAATCATCGAGATTTGCGAGCTGTTCCGCTTGTTTCGACGGTTAAAAGGCTGTGCATTGCATTCTGCACGTTAAATGGAGTAAAAAGAGCGCTTAAACGTCGAAATATCTCAAACGGGAGAGAAATGACGCCCAGTTTTCATCAAAATGGACGAAAACATCGAGATTTGCGAGCTGTTCCGCTTGTTTCGACGGTTAAACGGCTGTGCATTGCATTCTGCACGTTAAATGGAGTAAAAAGAGCGCTTAAACGTCGAAATATCTCAAACGGGAGAGAAATGACGCCCAGTTTTCATCAAAATGGACGAAAACATCGAGATTTGCGAGCTGTTCCGCTTGTTTCGACGGTTAAACGGTTGTTTATTACATTCTGCAAGTAAAAAGGAGTGAAATGAGCGTTTAAACGTCGAAATATCTCAAACGGGAAGGAAATGACGGTCAGTTTTCATCAAAATCAACGAAATCATCGAGATTTGCGAGCTGTTCCGCTTGTTTCGACGGTTAAACGGTTGCTTATTACATTCTGCAGGTAAAAAGGAGTGAAATGAGCGTTTAAACGTCGAAATATCTCAAACGGGGAGGAAATGACGGTTAGTTTTCATCAAAATCGACGAAATCATCGAGATTTGCGAGCTGTTCCGCTTGTTTCGACGGTTAAACGGTTGTGCATTGCATTCTGCACGTAAAAAGGAGTGAAATGAGCGTTTAAACGTCGAAATATCTCAAACGGGGAGGAAATGACGGTTAGTTTGCATCAAAAGCGACGAAATCATCGAGATTTGCGAGCTGTTCCGCTTGTTTCGACGGTTAAACGGTTGTGCATTGCACTCTGCACGTAAAAGGGAGTGAAATGAGCTTTTAAACGTCGAAATATCTCAAACGGGAAGGAAATGACGGTCAGTTTTCATCAAAATCGACGAAATCAAAGCGATCTGCGAGTTGTTGGGCTTGTTTCGACGCTGAAACTGGCGTGTATTACATTCTGCAAGTAAAAAGGAGTGAAATGAGCGTTTAAACGTCGAAATATATCAAACGGGAAGGAAATGACGGTTAGTTTTGGTCAAAATCGACGAAATCGTCGAGATTTGCGAGCTGTTCCGCTTGTTTCGAAGCTGAAACTGGCGTGTATTTCATTCTGCACGTTAAATGGAGTAAAAAGAGCGCTTAAGCGTCGAAATATCTCAAACGGGTAGGAAATGACGGTTAGTTTTGGTCAAAATCGACGAAATCATCGAGATTAGCGAGCTGTACCGCTTGTTTAGACGTTAAAACTGGGATGCATTACATTCTGCACGTTAAATGGAGTAAAAAGAGCGCTTAAACGTCGAAATATCTCAAACGGGAAGGAAACGACGGTTAGTTTTCGTCAAAATTGACGAAATCATCGAGATTTGCGAGCTGTTCCGCTTGTTTCGAAGCTGAAACTGGCGTGTATTACATTCTGCACGTTAAATTGAGTAAAAAGAGCGCTTAAACGTCGAAATATCTCAAACGGGAAGGAAATGACGGTTAGTTTTGGTCAAAATCGACGAAATCATTGAGATTTGCGAGCTGTTCCGTTTGTTTCGAAGCTGATACTGGCGTGTATTACATTCTGCACGTTAAATGGAGTAAAAAGAGCGCTTAAACGTCGAAATATCTCAAACGGGAAGGAAATGGCGGTTAGTTTTGACCAAAATCGACGAAATCATCGAGATTTGCGAGCTGTTCCGCTTGTTTCGACGGTTAAACGGTTGTGCATTGCATTCTGCACGTTAAATGGAGTAAAAAGAGCGCTTAAACGTCGAAATATCTCAAACGGGTAGGAAATGACGGTAAGTTTTGTTCAAAATCGACGAAATCATCGAGATTTGCGAGCTGTTCCGCTTGTTTCGAAGCTGAAACTGGCGTGAATTACATTCTGCACGTTAAATGGAGTAAAATGAGCGCTTAAACGTCGAAATATCTCAAACGGGAAGGAAATGACGGTTAGTTTTCGTCAAAATTAACGAAATCGTTTAGATTTGCGAGCTGTTCCGCTTGTTTAGACGCTAAAACTGGGATGCATTACATTCTGCACGTTAAATGGAGCAAAAAGAGCGCTTAAACGTCGAAATATCTCAAACGGGAAGGAAACGACGGTTAGTTTTCGTCAAAATTGACGAAATCGTTTAGATTTGCGAGCTGTTCCGCTTGTTTAGACTTTGAAACTGGCGTGTATTACATTCTGCACGTTAAATGGAGTAAAAAGAGCGCTTAAACGTCGAAATATATCAAACGGGAAGGAAATGACGGTTAGTTTTGGTCAAAATCAACGAAATCGTCGAGATTTGCGAGCTGTTCCGCTTGTTTCGAAGCTGAAACTGGCGTGTATTTCATTCTGCACGTTAAATGGAGTAAAAAGAGCGCTTAAGCGTCGAAATATCTCAAACGGGTAGGAAATGACGGTTAGTTTTGGTCAAAATCGACGAAATCATCGAGATTAGCGAGCTGTACCGCTTGTTTAGACGTTAAAACTGGGATGCATTACATTCTGCACGTTAAATGGAGTAAAAAGAGCGCTTAAACGTCGAAATATCTCAAACGGGAAGGAAACGACGGTTAGTTTTCGTCAAAATTGACGAAATCATCGAGATTTGCGAGCTGTTCCGCTTGTTTCGAAGCTGAAACTGGCGTGTATTACATTCTGCACGTTAAATTGAGTAAAAAGAGCGCTTAAACGTCGAAATATCTCAAACGGGAAGGAAATGACGGTTAGTTTTGGTCAAAATCGACGAAATCATTGAGATTTGCGAGCTGTTCCGTTTGTTTCGAAGCTGAAACTGGCGTGTATTACATTCTGCACGTTAAATGGAGTAAAAAGAGCGCTTAAACGTCGAAATATCTCAAACGGGAAGGAAATGGCGGTTAGTTTTGACCAAAATCGACGAAATCATCGAGATTTGCGAGCTGTTCCGCTTGTTTCGACGGTTAAACGGTTGTGCATTGCATTCTGCACGTTAAATGGAGTAAAAAGAGCGCTTAAACGCCGAAATATCTCAAACGGGAAGGAAATGACTGTCAGTTTTCATCAAAATCGACGAAATCATCGAGATTTGCGAGCTGTTCCGCTTGTTTCGACGGTTAAACGGTTGTTTATTACATTCTGCACGTAAAAAGGAGTGAAATGAGCTTTTAAACGTCGAAATATCTCAAACGGGAAGGAAATGACGGTCAGTTTTCATCAAAATCGACGAAATCATCGAAATTTGCGAGCTGTTCCGCTTGTTTCGACGGTTAAACGGTTGTGCATTGCATTCTGCACGTAAAAAGGAGTGAAATGAGCGTTTAAACGTCGAAATATCTCAAACGGGGAGGAAATGACGGTCAGTTTTCATCAAAATCGACGAAATCATCGAGATTTGCGAGCTGTTCCGCTTGTTTCGACGGTTAAACGGTTGTGCATTGCATTCTGCACGTAAAAAGGAGTGAAATGAGCGTTTAAACGTCGAAATATCTCAAACGGAAAGGAAATGACGGTCAGTTTTCATCAAAATGGACGAAATCATCGAGATTTGCGAGCTGTTCCGCTTGTTTCGACGGTTAAACGGTTGTTTATTACATTCTGCAAGTAAAAAGGAGTGAAATGAGCGTTTAAACGTCGAAATATCTCAAACGGGGAGGAAATGACGGTTAGTTTGCATCAAAATCGACGAAATCATCGAGATTTGCGAGCTGTTCCGCTTGTTTCGACGGTTAAACGGTTGTGCATTGCACTCTGCACGTAAAAGGGAGTGAAATGAGCTTTTAAACGTCGAAATATCTCAAACGGGAAGGAAATGACGGTCAGTTTTCATCAAAATCGACGAAATCAAAGCGATCTGCGAGTTGTTGGGCTTGTTTCGACGCTGAAACTGGCGTGTATTACATTCTGCAAGTAAAAAGGAGTGAAATGAGCGTTTAAACGTCGAAATATCTCAAACGGGTAGGAAATGACGGTCAGTTTTCATCAAAATCGACGAAAATATCGAGATTTGCGAGCTGTTCCGCTTGTTTCGACGATTAAACGGTTGTGCATTGCATTCTGCACGTTAAATGGAGTAAAAAGAGCGCTTAAACGTCGAAATATCTCAAACGGGAAGGAAATGACTGTCAGTTTTCATCAAAATCGACGAAATCATCGAGATTTGCGAGCTGTTCCGCTTGTTTCGACGGTTAAACGGTTGTGCATTGCATTCTGCACGTAAAAAGGAGTGAAATGAGCGTTTAAACGTCGAAATATCTCAAACGGGGAGGAAATGACGGTTAGTTTTCATCAAAATCGACGAAATCATCGATATTTGCGAGCTGTTCCGCTTGTTTCGACGATTAAACGGTTGTGCATTGCATTCTGCACGTTAAATGTAGTAAAAAGAGCGCTTAAACGTCGAAATATCTCAAACGGGAAGGAAATGACGGTCAGTTTTCATCAAAATCGACGAAATCATCGAGATTTGCGAGCTGTTCCGCTTGTTTCGACGGTTAAACGGTTGTGCATTGCATTCTGCACGTAAAAAGGAGTGAAATGAGCGTTTAAACGTCGAAATATCTCAAACGGGGAGGAAATGACGGTTAGTTTTCATCAAAATCGACGAAATCATCGAGATTTGCGAGCTGTTCCGCTTGTTTCGACGGTTAAACGGTTGTGCATTGCATTCTGCACGTAAAAAGGAGTGAAAAGAGCGTTTAAACGTCGAAATATCTCAAACGGGGAGGAAATGACGGTTAGTTTTCATCAAAATCGACGAAATCATCGAGATTTGCGAGCTGTTCCGCTTGTTTCGACGGTTAAACGGTTGTGCCTTGCATTCTGCACGTAAAAAGGAGTGAAATGAGCTTTTAAACGTCGAAATATCTCAAACGGGAAGGAAATGACGGTCAGTTTTCATCCAAATCGACGAAATCAAAGCGATTTGCGAGTTGTTGGGCTTGTTTCGACGCTGAAACTGGCGTGTATTACGTTCTGCACGTAAAAAGGAGTGAAATGAGCGTTTAAACGTCGAAATATCTCAAACGGGGAGGAAATGACGGTTAGTTTTCATCAAAATCGACGAAATCATCGAGATTTGCGAGCTGTTCCGCTTGTTTCGACGGTTAAACGGTTGTGCATTGCATTCTGCACGTAAAAAGGAGTGAAATGAGCGTTTAAACGTCGAAATATCTCAAACGGGGAGGAAATGACGGTTAGTTTTCATCAAAATCGACGAAATCATCGAGATTTGCGAGCTGTTCCGCTTGTTTCGACGGTTAAACGGTTGTGCATTGCATTCTGCACGTAAAAAGGAGTGAAATGAGCTTTTAAACGTCGAAATATCTCAAACGGGAAGGAAATGACGGTCAGTTTTCATCAAAATCGACGAAATCAAAGCGATTTGCGAGTTGTTGGGCTTGTTTCGACGCTGAAACTGGCGTGTATTACATTCTGCAAGTAAAAAGGAGTGAAATGAGCGTTTAAACGTCGAAATATCTCAAACGGGTAGGAAATGACGGTCAGTTTTCATCAAAATCGACGAAATCATCGAGATTTGCGAGCTGCTCCGCTTGTTTCGACGATCAGACGGTTGTGCATTGCATTCTGCACGTTAAATGGAGTAAAAAGAGCGCTTAAACGTCGAAATATCTCAAACGGGAAGGAAATGACGGTCAGTTTTCATCAAAATCAACGAAATCATCGAGATGTGCGAGCTGTTCCGCTTGTTTCGACGGTTAAACGGTTGTTTATTACATTCTGCACGTAAAAAGGAGTGAAATGAGCTTTTAAACGTCGAAATATCTCATACGGGAAGGAAATGACGGTCAGTTTTCATAAAAATCGACGAAATCATCGAGATTTGCGAGCTGTTCTTCTTGTTTCGACGGTTAAACGGTTGTGCATTGCATTCTGCACGTTAAATGGAGTAAAAAGAGCGCTTAAACGCCGAAATATCTCAGACGGGAAGGAAATGACTGTCAGTTTTCATCAAAATCGACGAAATCAAAGCGATTTGCGAGTTGTTGGGCTTGTTTCGACGCTGAAACTGGCGTGTATTACATTCTGCACGTAAAAAGGAGTGAAATGAGCGTTTAAACGTCGAAATATCTCAAACGGGGAGGAAATGACGGTTAGTTTTCATCAAAATCGACGAAATCATCGAGATTTGCGAGCTGTTCCGCTTGTTTCGACGGTTAAACGGTTGTGCATTGCATTCTGCACGTAAAAAGGAGTGAAATGAGCTTTTAAACGTCGAAATATCTCAAACGGGAGAGAAATGACGGCCAGTTTTCATCAAAATGGACGAAAATATCGAGATTTGCGAGCTGTTCCGCTTGTTTCGACGATTAAACGGTTGTGCATTGCATTCTGCACGTTAAATGGAGTAAAAAGAGCGCTTAAACGTCGAAATATCTCAAACGGGAAGGAAATGACGGTCAGTTTTCATCAAAATCGACGAAATCATCGAGATTTGCGAGCTGTTCCGCTTGTTTCGACGGTTAAACGGTTGTTTATTACATTCTGCACGTAAAAAGGAGTAAAAGGAGCGCTTAAACGTCGAAATATCTCAAACGGGAAGGAAATGACGGTCAGTTTTCATCAAAATCGACGAAATCATCGAGATTTGCGAGCTGTTCCGCTTGTTTCGACGGTTAAACGGTTGTGCATTGCATTCTGCACGTAAAAAGGAGTGAAATGAGCGTTTAAACGTCGAAATATCTCAAACGGGGAGGAAATGACGGTTAGTTTTCATCAAAATCGACGAAATCATCGAGATTTGCGAGCTGTTCCGCTTGTTTCGACGGTTAAACGGTTGTGCATTGCATTCTGCACGTTAAATGGAGTGAAATGAGCGCTTAAACGTCGAAATATCTCAAACGGGGAGGAAATGACGGTCAGTTTTCTTCAAAATCGACGAAATCATCGAGATTTGCGAGCTGTTCCGCTTGTTTCGACGGTTAAACGGTTGCTTATTACATTCTGCACGTAAAAAGGAGTAAAAGGAGCGCCTAAACGTCGAAATATCTCAAACGGGAAGGAAATGACGGTCAGTTTTCATCAAAATCGACGAAATCATCGAGATTTGCGAGCTGTTCCGCTTGTTTCAACGGTTAAACGGTTGTTTATTACATTCTGCACGTAAAAAGGAGTAAAAGGAGCGCCTAAACGTCGAAATATCTCAAACGGGAAGGAAATGACGGTCAGTTTTCATCAAAATCGACGAAATCATCGAGATTTGCGAGCTGTTCCGCTTGTTTCAACGGTTAAACGGTTGTTTATTACATTCTGCACGTAAAAAGGAGTAAAAGGAGCTTTTAAACGTCGAAATATCTCAAACGAGAAGGAAATGACGGTCAGTTTTCATCAAAATCGACGAAATCATCGAGATTTGCGAGCTGTTCCGCTTGTTTCGACGGTTAAACGGTTGTGCATTGCACTCTGCACGTAAAAGGGAGTGAAATGAGCTTTTAAACGTCGAAATATCTCAAACGGGAAGGAAATGACGGTCAGTTTTCATCAAAATCGACGAAATCAAAGCGATCTGCGAGTTGTTGGGCTTGTTTCGACGCTGAAACTGGCGTGTATTACATTCTGCAAGTAAAAAGGAGTGAAATGAGCGTTTAAACGTCGAAATATCTCAAACGGGTAGGAAATGACGGTCAGTTTTCATCAAAATCGACGAAATCATCGAGATTTGCGAGCTGTTCCGCTTGTTTCGACGGTTAAACGGTTGCTTATTACATTCTGCAAGTAAAAAGGAGTGAAGTGAGCTTTTAAACGTCGAAATATCTCAAACGGGAGAGAAATGACGGCCAGTTTTCATCAAAATGGACGAAAATATCGAGATTTGCGAGCTGTTCCGCTTGTTTCGACGATTAAACGGTTGTGCATTGCATTCTGCACGTTAAATGGAGTAAAAAGAGCGCTTAAACGTCGAAATATCTCAAACGGGAAGGAAATGACTGTCAGTTTTCATCAAAATCGACGAAATCATCGAGATTTGCGAGCTGTTCCGCTTGTTTCGACGGTTAAACGGTTGTGCATTGCATTCTGCACGTAAAAAGGAGTGAAATGAGCGTTTAAACGTCGAAATATCTCAAACGGGGAGGAAATGACGGTTAGTTTTCATCAAAATCGACGAAATCATCGATATTTGCGAGCTGTTCCGCTTGTTTCGACGATTAAACGGTTGTGCATTGCATTCTGCACGTTAAATGTAGTAAAAAGAGCGCTTAAACGTCGAAATATCTCAAACGGGAAGGAAATGACGGTCAGTTTTCATCAAAATCGACGAAATCATCGAGATTTGCGAGCTGTTCCGCTTGTTTCGACGGTTAAACGGTTGTGCATTGCATTCTGCACGTAAAAAGGAGTGAAATGAGCGTTTAAACGTCGAAATATCTCAAACGGGGAGGAAATGACGGTTAGTTTTCATCAAAATCGACGAAATCATCGAGATTTGCGAGCTGTTCCGCTTGTTTCGACGGTTAAACGGTTGTGCATTGCATTCTGCACGTAAAAAGGAGTGAAAAGAGCGTTTAAACGTCGAAATATCTCAAACGGGGAGGAAATGACGGTTAGTTTTCATCAAAATCGACGAAATCATCGAGATTTGCGAGCTGTTCCGCTTGTTTCGACGGTTAAACGGTTGTGCCTTGCATTCTGCACGTAAAAAGGAGTGAAATGAGCTTTTAAACGTCGAAATATCTCAAACGGGAAGGAAATGACGGTCAGTTTTCATCCAAATCGACGAAATCAAAGCGATTTGCGAGTTGTTGGGCTTGTTTCGACGCTGAAACTGGCGTGTATTACATTCTGCACGTAAAAAGGAGTGAAATGAGCGTTTAAACGTCGAAATATCTCAAACGGGGAGGAAATGACGGTTAGTTTTCATCAAAATCGACGAAATCATCGAGATTTGCGAGCTGTTCCGCTTGTTTCGACGGTTAAACGGTTGTGCATTGCATTCTGCACGTAAAAAGGAGTGAAATGAGCGTTTAAACGTCGAAATATCTCAAACGGGGAGGAAATGACGGTTAGTTTTCATCAAAATCGACGAAATCATCGAGATTTGCGAGCTGTTCCGCTTGTTTCGACGGTTAAACGGTTGTGCATTGCATTCTGCACGTAAAAAGGAGTGAAATGAGCTTTTAAACGTCGAAATATCTCAAACGGGAAGGAAATGACGGTCAGTTTTCATCAAAATCGACGAAATCAAAGCGATTTGCGAGTTGTTGGGCTTGTTTCGACGCTGAAACTGGCGTGTATTACATTCTGCAAGTAAAAAGGAGTGAAATGAGCGTTTAAACGTCGAAATATCTCAAACGGGTAGGAAATGACGGTCAGTTTTCATCAAAATCGACGAAATCATCGAGATTTGCGAGCTGCTCCGCTTGTTTCGACGATCAGACGGTTGTGCATTGCATTCTGCACGTTAAATGGAGTAAAAAGAGCGCTTAAACGTCGAAATATCTCAAACGGGAAGGAAATGACGGTCAGTTTTCATCAAAATCAACGAAATCATCGAGATGTGCGAGCTGTTCCGCTTGTTTCGACGGTTAAACGGTTGTTTATTACATTCTGCACGTAAAAAGGAGTGAAATGAGCTTTTAAACGTCGAAATATCTCATACGGGAAGGAAATGACGGTCAGTTTTCATAAAAATCGACGAAATCATCGAGATTTGCGAGCTGTTCTTCTTGTTTCGACGGTTAAACGGTTGTGCATTGCATTCTGCACGTTAAATGGAGTAAAAAGAGCGCTTAAACGCCGAAATATCTCAGACGGGAAGGAAATGACTGTCAGTTTTCATCAAAATCGACGAAATCAAAGCGATTTGCGAGTTGTTGGGCTTGTTTCGACGCTGAAACTGGCGTGTATTACATTCTGCACGTAAAAAGGAGTGAAATGAGCGTTTAAACGTCGAAATATCTCAAACGGGGAGGAAATGACGGTTAGTTTTCATCAAAATCGACGAAATCATCGAGATTTGCGAGCTGTTCCGCTTGTTTCGACGGTTAAACGGTTGTGCATTGCATTCTGCACGTAAAAAGGAGTGAAATGAGCTTTTAAACGTCGAAATATCTCAAACGGGAGAGAAATGACGGCCAGTTTTCATCAAAATGGACGAAAATATCGAGATTTGCGAGCTGTTCCGCTTGTTTCGACGATTAAACGGTTGTGCATTGCATTCTGCACGTTAAATGGAGTAAAAAGAGCGCTTAAACGTCGAAATATCTCAAACGGGAAGGAAATGACGGTCAGTTTTCATCAAAATCGACGAAATCATCGAGATTTGCGAGCTGTTCCGCTTGTTTCGACGGTTAAACGGTTGTTTATTACATTCTGCACGTAAAAAGGAGTAAAAGGAGCGCTTAAACGTCGAAATATCTCAAACGGGAAGGAAATGACGGTCAGTTTTCATCAAAATCGACGAAATCATCGAGATTTGCGAGCTGTTCCGCTTGTTTCGACGGTTAAACGGTTGTGCATTGCATTCTGCACGTAAAAAGGAGTGAAATGAGCGTTTAAACGTCGAAATATCTCAAACGGGGAGGAAATGACGGTTAGTTTTCATCAAAATCGACGAAATCATCGAGATTTGCGAGCTGTTCCGCTTGTTTCGACGGTTAAACGGTTGTGCATTGCATTCTGCACGTTAAATGGAGTGAAATGAGCGCTTAAACGTCGAAATATCTCAAACGGGGAGGAAATGACGGTCAGTTTTCTTCAAAATCGACGAAATCATCGAGATTTGCGAGCTGTTCCGCTTGTTTCGACGGTTAAACGGTTGCTTATTACATTCTGCACGTAAAAAGGAGTAAAAGGAGCGCCTAAACGTCGAAATATCTCAAACGGGAAGGAAATGACGGTCAGTTTTCATCAAAATCGACGAAATCATCGAGATTTGCGAGCTGTTCCGCTTGTTTCAACGGTTAAACGGTTGTTTATTACATTCTGCACGTAAAAAGGAGTAAAAGGAGCTTTTAAACGTCGAAATATCTCAAACGAGAAGGAAATGACGGTCAGTTTTCATCAAAATCGACGAAATCATCGAGATATGCGAGCTGTTCCGCTTGTTTCGACGGATAAACGGTTGTTTATTACATTCTGCAAGCAAAATGGAGTAAAAAGAGCGCTTAAACGTCGAAATATCTCAAACGGGAAGGAAATGACGGTCAGTTTTCATCAAAATCGACGAAATCATCGAGATTTGCGAGCTGTTCCGCTTGTTTCGACGGTTAAACGGTTGTGCATTGCATTCTGCACGTTAAATGGAGTAAAAGGAGCGCTTAAACGCCGAAATATCTCAAACGGGAAGGAAATGACGGTCAGTTTTCATCAAAATCGACGAAATCATCGAGATTTGCGAGCTGTTCCGCTTGTTTCGACGGTTAAACGGTTGTGCATTGCATTCTGCACGTAAAAAGGAGTGAAATGAGCTTTTAAACGTCGAAATATCTCAAACGGGAGAGAAATGACGGCCAGTTTTCATCAAAATGGACGAAAACATCGAGATTTGCGAGCTGTTCCGCTTGTTTCGACGGTTAAACGGTTGTGCATTGCATTCTGCACGTAAAAAGGAGTGAAATGAGCGTTTAAACGTCGAAATATCTCAAACGGGGAGGAAATGACGGTTAGTTTTCATCAAAATCGACGAAATCATCGAGATTTGCGAGCTGTTCCGCTTGTTTCGACGGTTAAACGGTTGTGCCTTGCATTCTGCACGTAAAAAGGAGTGAAATGAGCTTTTAAACGTCGAAGTATCTCAAACGGGAAGGAAATGACGGTCAGTTTTCATCAAAATCGACGAAATCATCGAGATTTGCGAGCTGTTCCGCTTGTTTCGACGGTTAAACGGCTATGCATTGCATTCTGCACGTTAAATGGAGTAAAAAGAGCGCTTAAACGTCGAAATATCTCAAACGGGAGAGAAATGACGCCCAGTTTTCATCAAAATGGACGAAAACATCGAGATTTGCGAGCTGTTCCGCTTGTTTCGACGGTTAAACGGTTGTTTATTACATTCTGCAAGTAAAAAGGTGTGAAATGAGCGTTTAAACGTCGAAATATCTCAAACGGGAAGGAAATGACGGTCAGTTTTCATCAAAATCGACGAAATCATCGAGATTTGCGAGCTGTTCCGCTTGTTTCGACGGTTAAACGGTTGTTTATTACATTCAGCACGTAAAAAGGAGTGAAATGAGCTTTTAAACGTCGAAATATCTCAAACGGGAAGGAAATGACGGTCAGTTTTCATCAAAATCGACGAAATCATCGAGATTTGCGAGCTGTTCCGCTTGTTTCGACGGTTAAACGGTTGTGCATTGCATTCTGCACGTAAAAAGGAGTGAAATGAGCGTTTAAACGTCGAAATATCTCAAACGGGGAGGAAATGACGGTTAGTTTTCATCAAAATCGACGAAATCATCGAGATTTGCGAGCTGTTCCGCTTGTTTCGACGGTTAAACGGTTGTGCCTTGCATTCTGCACGTAAAAAGGAGTGAAATGAGCTTTTAAACGTCGAAATATCTCAAACGGGAAGGAAATGACGGTCAGTTTTCATCAAAATCGACGAAATCAAAGCGATTTGCGAGTTGTTGGGCTTGTTTCGACGCTGAAACTGGCGTGTATTACATTCTGCACGTAAAAAGGAGTGAAATGAGCGTTTAAACGTCGAAATATCTCAAACGGGGAGGAAATGACGGTTAGTTTTCATCAAAATCGACGAAATCATCGAGATTTGCGAGCTGTTCCGCTTGTTTCGACGGTTAAACGGTTGTGCATTGCATTCTGCACGTAAAAAGGAGTGAAATGAGCTTTTAAACGTCGAAATATCTCAAACGGGAAGGAAATGACGGTCAGTTTTCATCAAAATCGACGAAATCAAAGCGATTTGCGAGTTGTTGGGCTTGTTTCGACGCTGAAACTGGCGTGTATTACATTCTGCAAGTAAAAAGGAGTGAAATGAGCGTTTAAACGTCGAAATATCTCAAACGGGTAGGAAATGACGGTCAGTTTTCATCAAAATCGACGAAATCATCGAGATTTGCGAGCTGTTCCGCTTGTTTCGACGGTTAAACGGTTGCTTATTACATTCTGCAAGTAAAAAGGAGTGAAGTGAGCTTTTAAACGTCGAAATATCTCAAACGGGAAAGAAATGACGGCCAGTTTTCATCAAAATGGACGAAAATATCGAGATTTGCGAGCTGTTCCGCTTGTTTCGACGATTAAACGGTTGTGCATTGCATTCTGCACGTTAAATGGAGTAAAAAGAGCGCTTAAACGTCGAAATATTTCAAACGGGAAGGAAATGACGGTCAGTTTTCAACAAAATCAACGAAATCATCGAGATTTGCGAGCTGTTCCGCTTGTTTCGACGGTTAAACGGTTGTTTATTACATTCTGCACGTAAAAAGTAGTGAAATGAGCTTTTAAACGTCGAAATATCTCAAACGGGAAGGAAATGACGGTCAGTTTTCATAAAAATCGACGAAATCATCGAGATTTGCGAGCTGTTCCGCTTGTTTCGACGGTTAAACGGTTGTGCATTGCATTCTGCACGTTAAATGGAGTAAAAAGAGCGCTTAAACGCCGAAATATCTCAAACGGGAAGGAAATGACTGTCAGTTTTCATCAAAATCGACGAAATCATCGAGATTTGCGAGCTGTTCCGCTTGTTTCGACGGTTTAAACGGTTGTTTATTACATTCTGCACGTAAAAAGGAGTGAAATGAGCTTTTAAACGTCGAAATATCTCAAACGGGAAGGAAATGACGGTCAGTTTTCATCAAAATCGACGAAATCATCGAAATTTGCGAGCTGTTCCTCTTGTTTCGACGGTTAAACGGTTGTGCATTGCATTCTGCACGTAAAAAGGAGTGAAATGAGCGTTTAAACGTCGAAATATCTCAAACGGGGAGGAAATGACGGTCAGTTTTCATCAAAATCGACGAAATCATCGAGATTTGCGAGCTGTTCCGCTTGTTTCGACGGTTAAACGGTTGTGCATTGCATTCTGCACGTAAAAAGGAGTGAAATGAGCGTTTAAACGTCGAAATATCTCAAACGGGAAGGAAATGACGGTCAGTTTTCATCAAAATCGACGAAATCATCGAGATTTGCGAGCTGTTCCGCTTGTTTCGACGGTTAAACGGTTGTGCATTGCATTCTGCACGTAAAAAGGAGTGAAATGAGCTTTTAAACGTCGAAATATCTCAAACGGGAAGGAAATGACGGTCAGTTTTCATCAAAATCGACGAAATCAAAGCGATTTGCGAGTTGTTGGGCTTGTTTCGACGCTGAAACTGGCGTGTATTACATTCTGCAAGTAAAAAGGAGTGAAATGAGCGTTTAAACGTCGAAATATCTCAAACGGGTAGGAAATGACGGTCAGTTTTCATCAAAATCGACGAAATCATCGAGATTTGCGAGCTGTTCCGCTTGTTTCGACGGTTAAACGGTTGCTTATTACATTCTGCAAGTAAAAAGGAGTGAAGTGAGCTTTTAAACGTCGAAATATCTCAAACGGGAAAGAAATGACGGCCAGTTTTCATCAAAATGGACGAAAATATCGAGATTTGCGAGCTGTTCCGCTTGTTTCGACGATTAAACGGTTGTGCATTGCATTCTGCACGTTAAATGGAGTAAAAAGAGCGCTTAAACGTCGAAATATTTCAAACGGGAAGGAAATGACGGTCAGTTTTCAACAAAATCAACGAAATCATCGAGATTTGCGAGCTGTTCCGCTTGTTTCGACGGTTAAACGGTTGTTTATTACATTCTGCACGTAAAAAGGAGTGAAATGAGCTTTTAAACGTCGAAATATCTCAAACGGGAAGGAAATGACGGTCAGTTTTCATAAAAATCGACGAAATCATCGAGATTTGCGAGCTGTTCCGCTTGTTTCGACGGTTAAACGGTTGTGCATTGCATTCTGCACGTTAAATGGAGTAAAAAGAGCGCTTAAACGCCGAAATATCTCAAACGGGAAGGAAATGACTGTCAGTTTTCATCAAAATCGACGAAATCATCGAGATTTGCGAGCTGTTCCGCTTGTTTCGACGGTTAAACGGTTGTGCATTGCATTCTGCACGTAAAAAGGAGTGAAATGAGCGTTTAAACGTCGAAATATCTCAAACGGGAAGGAAATGACGGTCAGTTTTCATCAAAATCGACGAAATCATCGAGATTTGCGAGCTGTTCCGCTTGTTTCGACGGTTAAACGGCTGTGCATTGCATTCTGCACGTTAAATGGAGTGAAAGGAGCGTTTAAACGTCGAAATATCTCAAACGGGTAGGAAATGACGGTCAGTTTTCATCAAAATCGACGAAATCATCGAGATTTGCGAGCTGTTCCGCTTGTTTCGACGGTTAAACGGTTGTGCATTGCATTCTGCACGTAAAAAGGAGTGAAATGAGCGTTTAAACGTCGAAATATCTCAAACGGGTAGGAAATGACGGTCAGTTTTCATCAAAATCGACGAAATCATCGAGATTTGCGAGCTGTTCCGCTTGTTTCGACGGTTAAACGGTTGCTTATTACATTCTGCAAGTAAAAAGGAGTGAAGTGAGCATTTAAACGTCGAAATATCTCAAACGGGAGAGAAATGACGGCCAGTTTTCATCAAAATGGACGAAAATATCGAGATTTGCGAGCTGTTCCGCTTGTTTCGACGATTAAACGGTTGTGCATTGCATTCTGCACGTTAAATGGAGTAAAAAGAGCGCTTAAACGTCGAAATATCTCAAACGGGAAGGAAATGACGGTCAGTTTTCATCAAAATCAACGAAATCATCGAGATTTGCGAGCTGTTCCGCTTGTTTCGACGGTTAAACGGTTGTTTATTACATTCTGCACGTAAAAAGGAGTGAAATGAGCTTTTAAACGTCGAAATATCTCAAACGGGAAGGAAATGACGGTCATTTTTCATAAAAATCGACGAAATCATCGAGATTTGCGAGCTGTTCCGCTTGTTTCGAAGATTAAACGGTTGTGCATTGCATTCTGCACGTTAAATGGAGTAAAAAGAGCGCTTAAACGTCGAAATATCTCAAACGGGAAGGAAATGACGGTCAGTTTTCATCAAAATCAACGAAATCATCGAGATTTGCGAGCTGTTCCGCTTGTTTCGACGGTTAAACGGTTGTTTATTACATTCTGCACGTAAAAAGGAGTGAAATGAGCGTTTAAACGTCGAAATATCTCAAACGGGGAGGAAATGACGGTCAGTTTTCATCAAAATCGACGAAATCATCGAGATTTGCGAGCTGTTCCGCTTGTTTCGACGGTTAAACGGTTGTGCATTGCATTCTGCACGTAAAAAGGAGTGAAATGAGCGTTTAAACGTCGAAATATCTCAAACGGGAAGGAAATGACGGTCAGTTTTCATCAAAATCGACGAAATCATCGAGATTTGCGAGCTGTTCCGCTTGTTTCGACGGTTAAACGGCTGTGCATTGCATTCTGCACGTTAAATGGAGTGAAAGGAGCGTTTAAACGTCGAAATATCTCAAACGGGTAGGAAATGACGGTCAGTTTTCATCAAAATCGACGAAATCATCGAGATTTGCGAGCTGTTCCGCTTGTTTCGACGGTTAAACGGTTGCTTATTACATTCTGCAAGTAAAAAGGAGTGAAATGAGCGTTTAAACGTCGAAATATCTCAAACGGGGAGGAAATGACGGTTAGTTTTCATCAAAATCGACGAAATCATCGAGATTTGCGAGCTGTTCCGCTTGTTTCGACGGTTAAACGGTTGTGCATTGCATTCTGCACGTAAAAAGGAGTGAAATGAGCTTTTAAACGTCGAAGTATCTCAAACGGGAAGGAAATGACGGTCAGTTTTCATCAAAATCGACGAAATCATCGAGATTTGCGAGCTGTTCCGCTTGTTTCGACGGTTAAACGGCTATGCATTGCATTCTGCACGTTAAATGGAGTAAAAAGAGCGCTTAAACGTCGAAATATCTCAAACGGGAGAGAAATGACGCCCAGTTTTCATCAAAATGGACGAAAACATCGAGATTTGCGAGCTGTTCCGCTTGTTTCGACGGTTAAACGGTTGTTTATTACATTCTGCAAGTAAAAAGGTGTGAAATGAGCGTTTAAACGTCGAAATATCTCAAACGGGAAGGAAATGACGGTCAGTTTTCATCAAAATCGACGAAATCATCGAGATTTTCGAGCTGTTCCGCTTGTTTCGACGGTTAAACGGTTGTTTATTACATTCAGCACGTAAAAAGGAGTGAAATGAGCTTTTAAACGTCGAAATATCTCAAACGGGAAGGAAATGACGGTCAGTTTTCATCAAAATCGACGAAATCATCGAGATTTGCGAGCTGTTCCGCTTGTTTCGACGGTTAAACGGTTGTGCATTGCATTCTGCACGTAAAAAGGAGTGAAATGAGCGTTTAAACGTCGAAATATCTCAAACGGGGAGGAAATGACGGTTAGTTTTCATCAAAATCGACGAAATCATCGAGATTTGCGAGCTGTTCCGCTTGTTTCGACGGTTAAACGGTTGTGCCTTGCATTCTGCACGTAAAAAGGAGTGAAATGAGCTTTTAAACGTCGAAATATCTCAAACGGGAAGGAAATGACGGTCAGTTTTCATCAAAATCGACGAAATCAAAGCGATTTGCGAGTTGTTGGGCTTGTTTCGACGCTGAAACTGGCGTGTATTACATTCTGCACGTAAAAAGGAGTGAAATGAGCGTTTAAACGTCGAAATATCTCAAACGGGGAGGAAATGACGGTTAGTTTTCATCAAAATCGACGAAATCATCGAGATTTGCGAGCTGTTCCGCTTGTTTCGACGGTTAAACGGTTGTGCATTGCATTCTGCACGTAAAAAGGAGTGAAATGAGCTTTTAAACGTCGAAATATCTCAAACGGGAAGGAAATGACGGTCAGTTTTCATCAAAATCGACGAAATCAAAGCGATTTGCGAGTTGTTGGGCTTGTTTCGACGCTGAAACTGGCGTGTATTACATTCTGCAAGTAAAAAGGAGTGAAATGAGCGTTTAAACGTCGAAATATCTCAAACGGGTAGGAAATGACGGTCAGTTTTCATCAAAATCGACGAAATCATCGAGATTTGCGAGCTGTTCCGCTTGTTTCGACGGTTAAACGGTTGCTTATTACATTCTGCAAGTAAAAAGGAGTGAAGTGAGCTTTTAAACGTCGAAATATCTCAAACGGGAAAGAAATGACGGCCAGTTTTCATCAAAATGGACGAAAATATCGAGATTTGCGAGCTGTTCCGCTTGTTTCGACGATTAAACGGTTGTGCATTGCATTCTGCACGTTAAATGGAGTAAAAAGAGCGCTTAAACGTCGAAATATTTCAAACGGGAAGGAAATGACGGTCAGTTTTCAACAAAATCAACGAAATCATCGAGATTTGCGAGCTGTTCCGCTTGTTTCGACGGTTAAACGGTTGTTTATTACATTCTGCACGTAAAAAGGAGTGAAATGAGCTTTTAAACGTCGAAATATCTCAAACGGGAAGGAAATGACGGTCAGTTTTCATAAAAATCGACGAAATCATCGAGATTTGCGAGCTGTTCCGCTTGTTTCGACGGTTAAACGGTTGCGCATTGCATTCTGCACGTTAAATGGAGTAAAAAGAGCGCTTAAACGCCGAAATATCTCAAACGGGAAGGAAATGACTGTCAGTTTTCATCAAAATCGACGAAATCATCGAGATTTGCGAGCTGTTCCGCTTGTTTCGACGGTTAAACGGTTGTTTATTACATTCTGCACGTAAAAAGGAGTGAAATGAGCTTTTAAACGTCGAAATATCTCAAACGGGAAGGAAATGACGGTCAGTTTTCATCAAAATCGACGAAATCATCGAAATTTGCGAGCTGTTCCTCTTGTTTCGACGGTTAAACGGTTGTGCATTGCATTCTGCACGTAAAAAGGAGTGAAATGAGCGTTTAAACGTCGAAATATCTCAAACGGGGAGGAAATGACGGTCAGTTTTCATCAAAATCGACGAAATCATCGAGATTTGCGAGCTGTTCCGCTTGTTTCGACGGTTAAACGGTTGTGCATTGCATTCTGCACGTAAAAAGGAGTGAAATGAGCGTTTAACCGTCGAAATATCTCAAACGGGAAGGAAATGACGGTCAGTTTTCATCAAAATCGACGAAATCATCGAGATTTGCGAGCTGTTCCGCTTGTTTCGACGGTTAAACGGTTGTGCATTGCATTCTGCACGTAAAAAGGAGTGAAATGAGCTTTTAAACGTCGAAATATCTCAAACGGGAAGGAAATGACGGTCAGTTTTCATCAAAATCGACGAAATCAAAGCGATTTGCGAGTTGTTGGGCTTGTTTCGACGCTGAAACTGGCGTGTATTACATTCTGCAAGTAAAAAGGAGTGAAATGAGCGTTTAAACGTCGAAATATCTCAAACGGGTAGGAAATGACGGTCAGTTTTCATCAAAATCGACGAAATCATCGAGATTTGCGAGCTGTTCCGCTTGTTTCGACGGTTAAACGGTTGCTTATTACATTCTGCAAGTAAAAAGGAGTGAAGTGAGCTTTTAAACGTCGAAATATCTCAAACGGGAAAGAAATGACGGCCAGTTTTCATCAAAATGGACGAAAATATCGAGATTTGCGAGCTGTTCCGCTTGTTTCGACGATTAAACGGTTGTGCATTGCATTCTGCACGTTAAATGGAGTAAAAAGAGCGCTTAAACGTCGAAATATTTCAAACGGGAAGGAAATGACTGTCAGTTTTCAACAAAATCAACGAAATCATCGAGATTTGCGAGCTGTTCCGCTTGTTTCGACGGTTAAACGGTTGTTTATTACATTCTGCACGTAAAAAGGAGTGAAATGAGCTTTTAAACGTCGAAATATCTCAAACGGGAAGGAAATGACGGTCAGTTTTCATAAAAATCGACGAAATCATCGAGATTTGCGAGCTGTTCCGCTTGTTTCGACGGTTAAACGGTTGTGCATTGCATTCTGCACGTTAAATGGAGTAAAAAGAGCGCTTAAACGCCGAAATATCTCAAACGGGAAGGAAATGACTGTCAGTTTTCATCAAAATCGACGAAATCATCGAGATTTGCGAGCTGTTCCGCTTGTTTCGACGGTTAAACGGTTGTTTATTACATTCTGCACGTAAAAAGGAGTGAAATGAGCTTTTAAACGTCGAAATATCTCAAACGGGAAGGAAATGACGGTCAGTTTTCATCAAAATCGACGAAATCATCGAAATTTGCGAGCTGTTCCTCTTGTTTCGACGGTTAAACGGTTGTGCATTGCATTCTGCACGTAAAAAGGAGTGAAATGAGCGTTTAAACGTCGAAATATCTCAAACGGGGAGGAAATGACGGTCAGTTTTCATCAAAATCGACGAAATCATCGAGATTTGCGAGCTGTTCCGCTTGTTTCGACGGTTAAACGGTTGCTTATTACATTCTGCACGTAAAAAGGAGTGAAATGAGCGTTTAAACGTCGAAATATCTCAAACGGGAAGGAAATGACGGTCAGTTTTCATCAAAATCGACGAAATCATCGAGATTTGCGAGCTGTTCCGCTTGTTTCGACGGTTAAACGGTTGTGCATTGCATTCTGCACGTAAAAAGGAGTGAAATGAGCGTTTAAACGTCGAAATATCTCAAACGGGTAGGAAATGACGGTCAGTTTTCATCAAAATCGACGAAATCATCGGGATTTGCGAGCTGTTCCGCTTGTTTCGACGGTTAAACGGTTGCTTATTACATTCTGCAAGTAAAAAGGAGTGAAGTGAGCATTTAAACGTCGAAATATCTCAAACGGGAGAGAAATGACGGCCAGTTTTCATCAAAATGGACGAAAATATCGAGATTTGCGAGCTGTTCCGCTTGTTTCGACGATTAAACGGTTGTGCATTGCATTCTGCACGTTAAATGGAGTAAAAAGAGCGCTTAAACGTCGAAATATCTCAAACGGGAAGGAAATGACGGTCAGTTTTCATCAAAATCAACGAAATCATCGAGATTTGCGAGCTGTTCCGCTTGTTTCGACGGTTAAACGGTTGTTTATTACATTCTGCACGTAAAAAGGAGTGAAATGAGCTTTTAAACGTCGAAATATCTCAAACGGGAAGGAAATGACGGTCATTTTTCATAAAAATCGACGAAATCATCGAGATTTGCGAGCTGTTCCGCTTGTTTCGAAGATTAAACGGTTGTGCATTGCATTCTGCACGTTAAATGGAGTAAAAAGAGCGCTTAAACGTCGAAATATCTCGAACGGGAAGGAAATGACGGTCAGTTTTCATCAAAATCAACGAAATCATCGAGATTTGCGAGCTGTTCCGCTTGTTTCGACGGTTAAACGGTTGTTTATTACATTCTGCACGTAAAAAGGAGTGAAATGAGCTTTTAAACGTCGAAATATCTCAAACGGGAAGGAAATGACGGTCAGTTTTCATCAAAATCAACGAAATCATCGAGATTTGCGAGCTGTTCCGCTTGTTTCGACGGTTAAACGGTTGTTTATTACATTCTGCACGTAAAAAGGAGTGAAATGAGCTTTTAAACGTCGAAATATCTCAAACGGGAAGGAAATGACGGTCAGTTTTCATCAAAATCGACGAAATCATCGAAATTTGCGAGCTGTTCCGCTTGTTTCGACGGTTAAACGGTTGTGCATTGCATTCTGCACGTAAAAAGGAGTGAAATGAGCGTTTAAACGTCGAAATATCTCAAACGGGGAGGAAATGACGGTCAGTTTTCATCAAAATCGACGAAATCATCGAGATTTGCGAGCTGTTCCGCTTGTTTCGACGGTTAAACGGTTGTGCATTGCATTCTGCACGTAAAAAGGAGTGAAATGAGCGTTTAAACGTCGAAATATCTCAAACGGGAAGGAAATGACGGTCAGTTTTCATCAAAATCGACGAAATCATCGAGATTTGCGAGCTGTTCCGCTTGTTTCGACGGTTAAACGGCTGTGCATTGCATTCTGCACGTTAAATGGAGTAAAAAGAGCGCTTAAACGTCGAAATATCTCAAACGGGAGAGAAATGACGCCCAGTTTTCATCAAAATGGACGAAAACATCGAGATTTGCGAGCTGTTCCGCTTGTTTCGACGGTTAAACGGTTGTTTATTACATTCTGCAAGTAAAAAGGAGTGAAAGGAGCGTTTAAACGTCGAAATATCTCAAACGGGTAGGAAATGACGGTCAGTTTTCATCAAAATCGACGA
Organism: Bombus flavifrons; assembly: GCF_040668555.2. Lineage (NCBI taxonomy): Eukaryota > Metazoa > Arthropoda > Insecta > Hymenoptera > Apidae > Bombus > Bombus flavifrons. The sequence continues at coordinate 22,290 of NW_027184842.1, read as the reverse complement.
AATCATCGAGATTTGCGAGCTGTTCCGCTTGTTTCGACGGTTAAACGGTTGCTTATTACATTCTGCAAGTAAAAAGGAGTGAAATGAGCGTTTAAACGTCGAAATATCTCAAACGGGGAGGAAATGACGGTTAGTTTTCATCAAAATCGACGAAATCATCGAGATTTGCGAGCTGTTCCGCTTGTTTCGACGGTTAAACGGTTGTGCATTGCATTCTGCACGTAAAAAGGAGTGAAATGAGCGTTTAAACGTCGAAATATCTCAAACGGGAAGGAAATGACGGTCAGTTTTCATCAAAATCGACGAAATCATCGAAATTTGCGAGCTGTTCCGCTTGTTTCGACGGTTAAACGGTTGTGCATTGCATTCTGCACGTAAAAAGGAGTGAAATGAGCGTTTAAACGTCGAAATATCTCAAACGGGGAGGAAATGACGGTCAGTTTTCATCAAAATCGACGAAATCATCGAGATTTGCGAGCTGTTCCGCTTGTTTCGACGGTTAAACGGTTGCTTATTACATTCTGCAAGTAAAAAGGAGTGAAATGAGCGTTTAAACGTCGAAATATCTCAAACGGGGAGGAAATGACGGTTAGTTTTCATCAAAATCGACGAAATCATCGAGATTTGCGAGCTGTTCCGCTTGTTTCGACGGTTAAACGGTTGTGCATTGCATTCTGCACGTAAAAAGGAGTGAAATGAGCGTTTAAACGTCAAAATATCTCAAACGGGAAGGAAATGACGTTCAGTTTTCATCAAAATCGACGAAATCAAAGCGATTTGCGAGTTGTTGGGCTTGTTTCGACGCTGAAACTGGCGTGTATTACATTCTGCAAGTAAAAAGGAGTGAAATGAGCGTTTAAACGTCGAAATATCTCAAACGGGTAGGAAATGACGGTCAGTTTTCATCAAAATCGACGAAATCGTCGAGATTTGCGAGCTGTTCCGCTTGTTTCGACGGTTAAACGGTTGCTTATTACATTCTGCAAGTAAAAAGGAGTGAAGTGAGCTTTTAAACGTCGAAATATCTCAAACGGGAGAGAAATGACGGCCAGTTTTCATCAAAATGGACGAAAATATCGAGATTTGCGAGCTGTTCCGCTTGTTTCGACGATTAAACGGTTGTGCATTGCATTCTGCACGTTAAATGGAGTAAAAAGAGCGCTTAAACGTCGAAATATCTCAAACGGGAAGGAAATGACGGTCAGTTTTCATCAAAATCAACGAAATCATCGAGATTTGCGAGCTGTTCCGCTTGTTTCGACGGTTAAACGGTTGTTTATTACATTCTGCACGTTAAATGGAGTAAAAAGAGCGCTTAAACGTCGAAATATCTCAAACGGGAAGGAAATGACGGTCAGTTTTCATCAAAATCAACGAAATCATCGAGATTTGCGAGCTGTTCCGCTTGTTTCGACGGTTAAACGGTTGTTTATTACATTCTGCACGTAAAAAGGAGTGAAATGAGCTTTTAAACGTCGAAATATCTCAAACGGGAAGGAAATGACGGTCAGTTTTCATAAAAATCGACGAAATCATCGAGATTTGCGAGCTGTTCCGCTTGTTTCGACGGTTAAACGGTTGTGCATTGCATTCTGCACGTTAAATGGAGTAAAAAGAGCGCTTAAACGTCGAAATATCTCAAACGGGAGAGAAATGACGCCCAGTTTTCATCAAAATGGACGAAAACATCGAGATTTGCGAGCTGTTCCGCTTGTTTCGACGGTTAAACGGTTGTTTATTACATTCTGCAAGTAAAAAGGTGTGAAATGAGCGTTTAAACGTCGAAATATCTCAAACGGGAAGGAAATGACGGTCAGTTTTCATCAAAATCGACGAAATCATCGAGATTTGCGAGCTGTTCCGCTTGTTTCGACGGTTAAACGGTTGTGCATTGCATTCTGCACGTAAAAAGGAGTGAAATGAGCGTTTAAACGTCGAAATATCTCAAACGGGAGAGAAATGACGGCCAGTTTTCATCAAAATGGACGAAAACATCGAGATTTGCGAGCTGTTCCGCTTGTTTCGACGGTTAAACGGTTGTGCATTGCATTCTGCACGTTAAATGGAGTAAAAAGAGCGCTTAAACGCCGAAATATCTCAAACGGGAAGGAAATGACGGTCAGTTTTCATCAAAATCGACGAAATCATCGAGATTTGCGAGCTGTTCCGCTTGTTTCGACGGTTAAACGGTTGTGCATTGCATTCTGCACGTAAAAAGGTGTGAAATGAGCTTTTAAACGTCGAAATATCTCAAACGGGAAGGAAATGACGGTCAGTTTTCATCAAAATCGACGAAATCATCGAGATTTGCGAGCTGTTCCGCTTGTTTCGACGGTTAAACGGTTGTGCATTGCATTCTGCACGTAAAAAGGAGTGAAATGAGCGTTTAAACGTCGAAATATCTCAAACGGGGAGGAAATGACGGTTAGTTTTCATCAAAATCGACGAAATCATCGAGATTTGCGAGCTGTTCCGCTTGTTTCGACGGTTAAACGGTTGTGCATTGCATTCTGCACGTAAAAAGGAGTGAAATGAGCGTTTAAACGTCGAAATATCTCAAACGGAAAGGAAATGACGGTCAGTTTTCATCAAAATCGACGAAATCATCGAGATTTGCGAGCTGTTCCGCTTGTTTCGACGATTAAACGGTTGTGCATTGCATTCTGCACGTTAAATGGAGTAAAAAGAGCGTTTAAACGTCAAAATATCTCAAACGGGAAGGAAATGACGGTCAGTTTTCATCAAAATCGACGAAATCAAAGCGATTTGCGAGTTGTTGGGCTTGTTTCGACGCTGAAACTGGCGTGTATTACATTCTGCAAGTAAAAAGGAGTGAAATGAGCGTTTAAACGTCGAAATATCTCAAACGGGTAGGAAATGACGGTCAGTTTTCATCAAAATCGACGAAATCGTCGAGATTTGCGAGCTGTTCCGCTTGTTTCGACGGTTAAACGGTTGCTTATTACATTCTGCAAGTAAAAAGGAGTGAAGTGAGCTTTTAAACGTCGAAATATCTCAAACGGGAGAGAAATGACGGCCAGTTTTCATCAAAATGGACGAAAATATCGAGATTTGCGAGCTGTTCCGCTTGTTTCGACGATTAAACGGTTGTGCATTGCATTCTGCACGTTAAATGGAGTAAAAAGAGCGCTTAAACGTCGAAATATCTCAAACGGGAAGGAAATGACGGTCAGTTTTCATCAAAATCAACGAAATCATCGAGATTTGCGAGCTGTTCCGCTTGTTTCGACGGTTAAACGGTTGTTTATTACATTCTGCACGTTAAATGGAGTAAAAGGAGCGCTTAAACGTCGAAATATCTCAAACGGGAAGGAAATGACGGTCAGTTTTCATCAAAATCAACGAAATCATCGAGATTTGCGAGCTGTTCCGCTTGTTTCGACGGTTAAACGGTTGTTTATTACATTCTGCACGTAAAAAGGAGTGAAATGAGCTTTTAAACGTCGAAATATCTCAAACGGGAAGGAAATGACGGTCAGTTTTCATAAAAATCGACGAAATCATCGAGATTTGCGAGCTGTTCCGCTTGTTTCGACGGTTAAACGGTTGTGCATTGCATTCTGCACGTTAAATGGAGTAAAAAGAGCGCTTAAACGTCGAAATATCTCAAACGGGAGAGAAATGACGCCCAGTTTTCATCAAAATGGACGAAAACATCGAGATTTGCGAGCTGTTCCGCTTGTTTCGACGGTTAAACTGTTGTTTATTACATTCTGCAAGTAAAAAGGTGTGAAATGAGCGTTTAAACGTCGAAATATCTCAAACGGGAAGGAAATGACGGTCAGTTTTCATCAAAATCGACGAAATCATCGAGATTTGCGAGCTGTTCCGCTTGTTTCGACGGTTAAACGGTTGTGCATTGCATTCTGCACGTAAAAAGGAGTGAAATGAGCGTTTAAACGTCGAAATATCTCAAACGGGAGAGAAATGACGGCCAGTTTTCATCAAAATGGACGAAAACATCGAGATTTGCGAGCTGTTCCGCTTGTTTCGACGGTTAAACGGTTGTGCATTGCATTCTGCACGTTAAATGGAGTAAAAAGAGCGCTTAAACGCCGAAATATCTCAAACGGGAAGGAAATGACGGTCAGTTTTCATCAAAATCGACGAAATCATCGAGATTTGCGAGCTGTTCCGCTTGTTTCGACGGTTAAACGGTTGTTTATTACATTCTGCACGTAAAAAGGAGTGAAATGAGCTTTTAAACGTCGAAATATCTCAAACGGGAAGGAAATGACGGTCAGTTTTCATCAAAATCGACGAAATCATCGAAATTTGCGAGCTGTTCCGCTTGTTTCGACGGTTAAACGGTTGTGCATTGCATTCTGCACGTAAAAAGGAGTGAAATGAGCGTTTAAACGTCGAAATATCTCAAACGGGGAGGAAATGATGGTTAGTTTTCATCAAAATCGACGAAATCATCGAGATTTGCGAGCTGTTCCGCTTGTTTCGACGGTTAAACGGTTGTGCATTGCATTCTGCACGTAAAAAGGAGTGAAATGAGCGTTTAAACGTCGAAATATCTCAAACGGAAAGGAAATGACGGTCAGTTTTCATCAAAATCGACGAAATCATCGAGATTTGCGAGCTGTTCCGCTTGTTTCGACGGTTAAACGGTTGTTTATTACATTCTGCAAGTAAAAAGGAGTGAAATGAGCGTTTAAACGTCGAAATATCTCAAACGGGAAGGAAATGACGGTCAGTTTTCATAAAAATCGACGAAATCATCGAGATTTGCGAGCTGTTCCGCTTGTTTCGACGGTTAAACGGTTGTTTATTACATTCTGCAAGTAAAAAGGAGTGAAAGGAGCGTTTAAACGTCGAAATATCTCAAACGGGTAGGAAATGACGGTCAGTTTTCATCAAAATCGACGAAATCATCGAGATTTGCGAGCTGTTCCGCTTGTTTCGACGGTTAAACGGTTGCTTATTACATTCTGCAAGTAAAAAGGAGTGAAATGAGCGTTTAAACGTCGAAATATCTCAAACGGGGAGGAAATGACGGTTAGTTTTCATCAAAATCGACGAAATCATCGAGATTTGCGAGCTGTTCCGCTTGTTTCGACGGTTAAACGGTTGTGCATTGCATTCTGCACGTAAAAAGGAGTGAAATGAGCGTTTAAACGTCGAAATATCTCAAACGGGAAGGAAATGACGGTCAGTTTTCATCAAAATCGACGAAATCATCGAAATTTGCGAGCTGTTCCGCTTGTTTCGACGGTTAAACGGTTGTGCATTGCATTCTGCACGTAAAAAGGAGTGAAATGAGCGTTTAAACGTCGAAATATCTCAAACGGGGAGGAAATGACGGTCAGTTTTCATCAAAATCGACGAAATCATCGAGATTTGCGAGCTGTTCCGCTTGTTTCGACGGTTAAACGGTTGCTTATTACATTCTGCAAGTAAAAAGGAGTGAAATGAGCGTTTAAACGTCGAAATATCTCAAACGGGGAGGAAATGACGGTTAGTTTTCATCAAAATCGACGAAATCATCGAGATTTGCGAGCTGTTCCGCTTGTTTCGACGGTTAAACGGTTGTGCATTGCATTCTGCACGTAAAAAGGAGTGAAATGAGCGTTTAAACGTCAAAATATCTCAAACGGGAAGGAAATGACGTTCAGTTTTCATCAAAATCGACGAAATCAAAGCGATTTGCGAGTTGTTGGGCTTGTTTCGACGCTGAAACTGGCGTGTATTACATTCTGCAAGTAAAAAGGAGTGAAATGAGCGTTTAAACGTCGAAATATCTCAAACGGGTAGGAAATGACGGTCAGTTTTCATCAAAATCGACGAAATCGTCGAGATTTGCGAGCTGTTCCGCTTGTTTCGACGGTTAAACGGTTGCTTATTACATTCTGCAAGTAAAAAGGAGTGAAGTGAGCTTTTAAACGTCGAAATATCTCAAACGGGAGAGAAATGACGGCCAGTTTTCATCAAAATGGACGAAAATATCGAGATTTGCGAGCTGTTCCGCTTGTTTCGACGATTAAACGGTTGTGCATTGCATTCTGCACGTTAAATGGAGTAAAAAGAGCGCTTAAACGTCGAAATATCTCAAACGGGAAGGAAATGACGGTCAGTTTTCATCAAAATCAACGAAATCATCGAGATTTGCGAGCTGTTCCGCTTGTTTCGACGGTTAAACGGTTGTTTATTACATTCTGCACGTAAAAAGGAGTGAAATGAGCTTTTAAACGTCGAAATATCTCAAACGGGAAGGAAATGACGGTCATTTTTCATAAAAATCGACGAAATCATCGAGATTTGCTAGCTGTTCCGCTTGTTTCGACGATTAAACGGTTGTGCATTGCATTCTGCACGTTAAATGGAGTAAAAAGAGCGCTTAAACGTCGAAATATCTCAAACGGGAAGGAAATGACGGTCAGTTTTCATCAAAATCAACGAAATCATCGAGATTTGCGAGCTGTTCCGCTTGTTTCGACGGTTAAACGGTTGTTTATTACATTCTGCACGTAAAAAGGAGTGAAATGAGCTTTTAAACGTCGAAATATCTCAAACGGGAAGGAAATGACGGTCAGTTTTCATAAAAATCGACGAAATCATCGAGATTTGCGAGCTGTTCCGCTTGTTTCGACGGTTAAACGGTTGTGCATTGCATTCTGCACGTTAAATGGAGTAAAAAGAGCGCTTAAACGCCGAAATATCTCAAACGGAAAGGAAATGACGGTCAGTTTTCATAAAAATCGACGAAATCATCGAGATTTGCGAGCTGTTCCGCTTGTTTCGACGGTTAAACGGTTGTGCATTGCATTCTGCACGTAAAAAGGAGTGAAATGAGCGTTTAAACGTCGAAATATCTCAAACGGGGAGGAAATGACGGTTAGTTTTCATCAAAATCGACGAAATCATCGAGATTTGCGAGCTGTTCCGCTTGTTTCGACGGTTAAACGGTTGTGCATTGCATTCTGCACGTAAAAAGGAGTGAAATGAGCTTTTAAACGTCGAAGTATCTCAAACGGGAAGGAAATGACGGTCAGTTTTCATCAAAATCGACGAAATCATCGAGATTTGCGAGCTGTTCCGCTTGTTTCGACGGTTAAACGGTTGTGCATTGCATTCTGCACGTTAAATGGAGTAAAAAGAGCGCTTAAACGTCGAAATATCTCAAACGGGAGAGAAATGACGCCCAGTTTTCATCAAAATGGACGAAAACATCGAGATTTGCGAGCTGTTCCGCTTGTTTCGACGGTTAAACGGTTGTTTATTACATTCTGCAAGTAAAAAGGTGTGAAATGAGCGTTTAAATGTCGAAATATCTCAAACGGGAAGGAAATGACGGTCAGTTTTCATCAAAATCGACGAAATCATCGAGATTTGCGAGCTGTTCCGCTTGTTTCGACGGTTAAACGGTTGTGCATTGCATTCTGCACGTAAAAAGGAGTGAAATGAGCGTTTAAACGTCGAAATATCTCAAACGGGAGAGAAATGACGGCCAGTTTTCATCAAAATGGACGAAAACATCGAGATTTGCGAGCTGTTCCGCTTGTTTCGACGGTTAAACGGTTGTGCATTGCATTCTGCACGTTAAATGGAGTAAAAAGAGCGCTTAAACGCCGAAATATCTCAAACGGGAAGGAAATGACGGTCAGTTTTCATCAAAATCGACGAAATCATCGAGATTTGCGAGCTGTTCCGCTTGTTTCGACGGTTAAACGGTTGTGCATTGCATTCTGCACGTAAAAAGGAGTGAAATGAGCGTTTAAACGTCGAAATATCTCAAACGGGGAGGAAATGACGGTTAGTTTTCATCAAAATCGACGAAATCATCGAGATTTGCGAGCTGTTCTGCTTGTTTCGACGGTTAAACGGTTGTGCATTGCATTCTGCACGTAAAAAGGAGTGAAATGAGCGTTTAAACGTCGAAATATCTCAAACGGAAAGGAAATGACGGTCAGTTTTCATCAAAATCGACGAAATCATCGAGATTTGCGAGCTGTTCCGCTTGTATCGACGGTTAAACGGTTGTTTATTACATTCTGCAAGTAAAAAGGAGTGAAATGAGCGTTTAAACGTCGAAATATCTCAAACGGGAAGGAAATGACGGTCAGTTTTCATAAAAATCGACGAAATCATCGAGATTTGCGAGCTGTTCCGCTTGTTTCGACGGTTAAACGGTTGTGCATTGCATTCTGCACGTTAAATGGAGTAAAAAGAGCGCTTAAACGCCGAAATATCTCAAACGGGAAGGAAATGACGGTCAGTTTTCATCAAAATCGACGAAATCATCGAGATTTGCGAGCTGTTCCGCTTGTTTCGACGGTTAAACGGTTGTGCATTGCATTCTGCACGTAAAAGGAAGTGAAATGAGCTTTTAAACGTCGAAATATCTCAAACGGGAGAGAAATGACGGTCAGTTTTCATCAAAATCGACGAAATCATCGAGATTTGCGAGCTGTTCTGCTTATTTCGACGGTTAAACGGTTGTTCATTACATTCTGCACGTAAAAAGGAGTGAAATGAGCTTTTAAACTTCGAAATATCTCAAACGGGTAGGAAATGACGGTCAGTTTTCATCAAAATCGACGAAATCATCGAGATTTGCGAGCTGTTCCGCTTGTTTCGACGGTTAAACGGTTGCTTATTACATTCTGCAAGTAAAAAGGAGTGAAGTGAGCTTTTAAACGTCGAAATATCTCAAACGGGAGAGAAATGACGGCCAGTTTTCATCAAAATGGACGAAAATATCGAGATTTGCGAGCTGTTCCGCTTGTTTCGACGATTAAACGGTTGTGCATTGCATTCTGCACGTTAAATGGAGTAAAAAGAGCGCTTAAACGTCGAAATATCTCAAACGGGAAGGAAATGACGGTCAGTTTTCATCAAAATCAGCGAAATCATCGAGATTTGCGAGCTGTTCCGCTTGTTTCGACGGTTAAACGGTTGTTTATTACATTCTGCACGTAAAAAGGAGTGAAATGAGCTTTTAAACGTCGAAATATCTCAAACGGGGAGGAAATGACGGTTAGTTTTCATCAAAATCGACGAAATCATCGAGATTTGCGAGCTGTTCCGCTTGTTTCGACGGTTAAACGGTTGTGCATTGCATTCTGCACGTAAAAAGGAGTGAAATGAGCTTTTAAACGTCGAAGTATCTCAAACGGGAAGGAAATGACGGTCAGTTTTCATCAAAATCGACGAAATCATCGAGATTTGCGAGCTGTTCCGCTTGTTTCGACGGTTAAACGGTTGTGCATTGCATTCTGCACGTAAAAAGGAGTGAAATGAGCGTTTAAACGTCGAAATATCTCAAACGGGGAGGAAATGACGGTTAGTTTTCATCAAAATCGACGAAATCATCGAGATTTGCGAGCTGTTCCGCTTGTTTCGACGGTTAAACGGTTGTGCATTGCATTCTGCACGTAAAAAGGAGTGAAATGAGCTTTTAAACGTCGAAGTATCTCAAACGGGAAGGAAATGACGGTCAGTTTTCATCAAAATCGACGAAATCATCGAGATTTGCGAGCTGTTCCGCTTGTTTCGACGGTTAAACGGCTGTGCATTGCATTCTGCACGTTAAATGGAGTAAAAAGAGCGCTTAAACGTCGAAATATCTCAAACGGGAGAGAAATGACGCCCGGTTTTCATCAAAATGGACGAAAACATCGAGATTTGCGAGCTGTTCCGCTTGTTTCGACGGTTAAACGGTTGTTTATTACATTCTGCAAGTAAAAAGGAGTGAAATGAGCGTTTAAACGTCGAAATATCTCAAACGGGAAGGAAATGACGGTCAGTTTTCATAAAAATCGACGAAATCATCGAGATTTGCGAGCTGTTCCGCTTGTTTCGACGGTTAAACGGTTGTGCATTGCATTCTGCACGTTAAATGGAGTAAAAAGAGCGCTTAAACGCCGAAATATCTCAAACGGGAAGGAAATGACGGTCAGTTTTCATCAAAATCGACGAAATCATCGAGATTTGCGAGCTGTTCCGCTTGTTTCGACGGTTAAACGGTTGTGCATTGCATTCTGCACGTAAAAGGAAGTGAAATGAGCTTTTAAACGTCGAAATATCTCAAACGGGAGAGAAATGACGGTCAGTTTTCATCAAAATCGACGAAATCATCGAGATTTGCGAGCTGTTCCGCTTCTTTCGACGGTTAAACGGTTGTTCATTACATTCTGCACGTAAAAAGGAGTGAAATGAGCTTTTAAACTTCGAAATATCTCAAACGGGTAGGAAATGACGGTCAGTTTTCATCAAAATCGACGAAATCATCGAGATTTGCGAGCTGTTCCGCTTGTTTCGACGGTTAAACGGTTGCTTATTACATTCTGCAAGTAAAAAGGAGTGAAGTGAGCTTTTAAACGTCGAAATATCTCAAACGGGAGAGAAATGACGGCCAGTTTTCATCAAAATGGACGAAAATATCGAGATTTGCGAGCTGTTCCGCTTGTTTCGACGATTAAACGGTTGTGCATTGCATTCTGCACGTTAAATGGAGTAAAAGGAGCGCTTAAACGTCGAAATATCTCAAACGGGAAGGAAATGACGGTCAGTTTTCATCAAAATCAGCGAAATCATCGAGATTTGCGAGCTGTTCCGCTTGTTTCGACGGTTAAACGGTTGTTTATTACATTCTGCAAGTAAAAAGGAGTGAAATGAGCTAAACGTCGAAATATCTCAAACGGGAAGGAAATGACGGTCAGTTTTCATCAAAATCGACGAAATCATCGAGATTTGCGAGCTGTTCCGCTTGTTTCGACGGTTAAACGGTTGTGCATTGCATTCTGCACGTAAAAAGGAGTGAAATGAGCGTTTAAACGTCGAAATATCTCAAACGGGGAGGAAATGACGGTTAGTTTTCATCAAAATCGACGAAATCATCGAGATTTGCGAGCTGTTCCGCTTGTTTCGACGGTTAAACGGTTGTGCATTGCATTCTGCACGTTAAATGGAGTAAAAAGAGCGCTTAAACGCCGAAATATCTCAAACGGGAAGGAAATGACGGTCAGTTTTCATCAAAATCGACGAAATCATCGAGATTTGCGAGCTGTTCCGCTTGTTTCGACGGTTAAACGGTTGTGCATTGCATTCTGCACGTAAAAAGAAGTGAAATGAGCTTTTAAACGTCGAAATATCTCAAACGGGAGAGAAATGACGGCCAGTTTTCATCAAAATGGACGAAAACATCGAGATTTGCGAGCTGTTCCGCTTGTTTCGACGGTTTAAACGGTTGTTTATTACATTCTGCAAGTAAAAAGGAGTGAAATGAGCGTTTAAACGTCGAAATATCTCAAACGGGAAGGAAATGACGGTCAGTTTTCATCAAAATCGACGAAATCATCGAGATTTGCGAGCTGTTCCGCTTGTTTCGACGGTTAAACGGTTTGTGCATTGCATTCTGCACGTAAAAAGGAGTGAAATGAGCGTTTAAACGTCGAAATATCTCAAACGGGAAGGAAATAACGGTCAGTTTTTCATTAAAATCGACGAAATCATCGAGATTTGCGAGCTGTTCCGCTTGTTTCGACGGTTAAACGGTTGTGCATTGCATTCTGCACGTAAAAAGGTGTGAAATGAGCTTTTAAACGTCGAAATATCTCAAACGGGATGGAAATGACGGTCAGTTTTCATCAAAATCGACGAAATCAAAGCGATTTGCGAGCTGTTGGGCTTGTTTCGACGCTGAAACTGGCGTGTATTACATTCTGCACGTTAAATGGAGTAAAGAGAGCGCTTAAACGTCGAAATATCTCAAACGGAAAGGAAATGACGGTCAGTTTTCATCAAAATCGACGAAATCATCGAGATTTGCGAGCTGTTCCGCTTGTTTCGACGGTTAAACGGTTGTTTATTACATTCTGCAAGTAAAAAGGAGTGAAATGAGCGTTTAAACGTCGAAATATCTCAAACGGGAAGGAAATGACGGTCAGTTTTCATAAAAATCGACGAAATCATCGAGATTTGCGAGCTGTTCCGCTTGTTTTCGACGGTTAAACGGTTGTTTATTACATTCTGCACGTAAAAAGGAGTGAAATGAGCTTTTAAACGTCGAAATATCTCAAACGGGGAGGAAATGACGGTTAGTTTTCATCAAAATCGACGAAATCATCGAGATTTGCGAGCTGTTCCGCTTGTTTCGACGGTTAAACGGTTGTGCATTGCATTCTGCACGTAAAAAGGAGTGAAATGAGCTTTTAAACGTCGAAGTATCTCAAACGGGAAGGAAATGACGGTCAGTTTTCATCAAAATCGACGAAATCATCGAGATTTGCGAGCTGTTCCGCTTGTTTCGACGGTTAAACGGTTGTGCATTGCATTCTGCACGTAAAAAGGAGTGAAATGAGCGTTTAAACGTCGAAATATCTCAAACGGGGAGGAAATGACGGTTAGTTTTCATCAAAATCGACGAAATCATCGAGATTTGCGAGCTGTTCCGCTTGTTTCGACGGTTAAACGGTTGTGCATTGCATTCTGCACGTAAAAAGGAGTGAAATGAGCTTTTAAACGTCGAAGTATCTCAAACGGGAAGGAAATGACGGTCAGTTTTCATCAAAATCGACGAAATCATCGAGATTTGCGAGCTGTTCCGCTTGTTTCGACGGTTTAAACGGCTGTGCATTGCATTCTGCACGTTAAATGGAGTAAAAAGAGCGCTTAAACGTCGAAATATCTCAAACGGGAGAGAAATGACGCCCGGTTTTCATCAAAATGGACGAAAACATCGAGATTTGCGAGCTGTTCCGCTTGTTTCGACGGTTTAAACGGTTGTTTATTACATTCTGCAAGTAAAAAGGAGTGAAATGAGCGTTTAAACGTCGAAATATCTCAAACGGGAAGGAAATGACGGTCAGTTTTCATAAAAATCGACGAAATCATCGAGATTTGCGAGCTGTTCCGCTTGTTTCGACGGTTAAACGGTTGTGCATTGCATTCTGCACGTTAAATGGAGTAAAAAGAGCGCTTAAACGCCGAAATATCTCAAACGGGAAGGAAATGACGGTCAGTTTTCATCAAAATCGACGAAATCATCGAGATTTGCGAGCTGTTCCGCTTGTTTCGACGGTTAAACGGGTTGTGCATTGCATTCTGCACGTAAAAGGAAGTGAAATGAGCTTTTAAACGTCGAAATATCTCAAACGGGAGAGAAATGACGGTCAGTTTTCATCAAAATCGACGAAATCATCGAGATTTGCGAGCTGTTCCGCTTCTTTCGACGGTTTAAACGGTTGTTCATTACATTCTGCACGTAAAAAGGAGTGAAATGAGCTTTTAAACTTCGAAATATCTCAAACGGGTAGGAAATGACGGTCAGTTTTCATCAAAATCGACGAAATCATCGAGATTTGCGAGCTGTTCCGCTTGTTTCGACGGTTAAACGGTTGCTTATTACATTCTGCAAGTAAAAAGGAGTGAAGTGAGCTTTTAAACGTCGAAATATCTCAAACGGGAGAAATGACGGCCAGTTTTCATCAAAATGGACGAAAATATCGAGATTTGCGAGCTGTTCCGCTTGTTTCGACGATTAAACGGTTGTGCATTGCATTCTGCACGTTAAATGGAGTAAAAGGAGCGCTTAAACGTCGAAATATCTCAAACGGGAAGGAAATGACGGTCAGTTTTCATCAAAATCAGCGAAATCATCGAGATTTGCGAGCTGTTCCGCTTGTTTCGACGGTTTAAACGGTTGTTTATTACATTCTGCAAGTAAAAAGGAGTGAAATGAGCGTTTAAACGTCGAAATATCTCAAACGGGAAGGAAATGACGGTCAGTTTTCATCAAAATCGACGAAATCATCGAGATTTGCGAGCTGTTCCGCTTGTTTCGACGGTTTAAACGGTTGTGCATTGCATTCTGCACGTAAAAAGGAGTGAAATGAGCGTTTAAACGTCGAAATATCTCAAACGGGGAGGAAATGACGGTTAGTTTTCATCAAAATCGACGAAATCATCGAGATTTGCGAGCTGTTCCGCTTGTTTCGACGGTTAAACGGTTGTGCATTGCATTCTGCACGTTAAATGGAGTAAAAAGAGCGCTTAAACGCCGAAATATCTCAAACGGGAAGGAAATGACGGTCAGTTTTCATCAAAATCGACGAAATCATCGAGATTTGCGAGCTGTTCCGCTTGTTTCGACGGTTAAACGGTTGTGCATTGCATTCTGCACGTAAAAAGAAGTGAAATGAGCTTTTAAACGTCGAAATATCTCAAACGGGAGAGAAATGACGGCCAGTTTTCATCAAAATGGACGAAAACATCGAGATTTGCGAGCTGTTCCGCTTGTTTCGACGGTTAAACGGTTGTTTATTACATTCTGCAAGTAAAAAGGAGTGAAATGAGCGTTTAAACGTCGAAATATCTCAAACGGGAAGGAAATGACGGTCAGTTTTCATCAAAATCGACGAAATCATCGAGATTTGCGAGCTGTTCCGCTTGTTTCGACGGTTAAACGGTTGTGCATTGCATTCTGCACGTAAAAAGGAGTGAAATGAGCGTTTAAACGTCGAAATATCTCAAACGGGAAGGAAATAACGGTCAGTTTTCATTAAAATCGACGAAATCATCGAGATTTGCGAGCTGTTCCGCTTGTTTCGACGGTTAAACGGTTGTGCATTGCATTCTGCACGTAAAAAGGTGTGAAATGAGCTTTTAAACGTCGAAATATCTCAAACGGGATGGAAATGACGGTCAGTTTTCATCAAAATCGACGAAATCAAAGCGATTTGCGAGCTGTTGGGCTTGTTTCGACGCTGAAACTGGCGTGTATTACATTCTGCACGTTAAATGGAGTAAAGAGAGCGCTTAAACGTCGAAATATCTCAAACGGAAAGGAAATGACGGTCAGTTTTCATCAAAATCGACGAAATCATCGAGATTTGCGAGCTGTTCCGCTTGTTTCGACGGTTAAACGGTTGTTTATTACATTCTGCAAGTAAAAAGGAGTGAAATGAGCGTTTAAACGTCGAAATATCTCAAACGGGAAGGAAATGACGGTCAGTTTTCATAAAAATCGACGAAATCATCGAGATTTGCGAGCTGTTCCGCTTGTTTCGACGGTTAAACGGTTGTGCATTGCATTCTGCACGTTAAATGGAGTAAAAAGAGCGCTTAAACGTCGAAATATCTCAAACGGCAGAGAAATGACGGCCAGTTTTCATCAAAATGGACGAAAACATCGAGATTTGCGAGCTGTTCCGCTTGTTTCGACGGTTAAACGGTTGTGCATTGCATTCTGCACGTTAAATGGAGTAAAAAGAGCGCTTAAACGCCGAAATATCTCAAACGGCAAGGAAATGACGGTCAGTTTTCATCAAAATCGACGAAATCATCGAGATTTACGAGCTGTTCCGCTTGTTTCGACGGTTAAACGGTTGTGCATTGCATTCTGCACGTAAAAAGGTGTGAAATGAGCTTTTAAACGTCGAAATATCTCAAACGGGAAGGAAATGACGGTCAGTTTTCATCAAAATCGACGAAATCAAAGCGATTTGCGAGCTGTTGGGCTTGTTGCGACGCTGAAACTGGCGTGTATTACATTCTGCACGTTAAATGGAGTAAAGAGAGCGCTTAAACGTCGAAATATCTCAAACGGAAAGGAAATGACGGTCAGTTTTCATCAAAATGGACGAAAACATCGAGATTTGCGAGCTGTTCCGCTTGTTTCGACGGTTAAACGGTTGTTTATTACATTCTGCAAGTAAAAAGGTGCGAAATGAGCGTTTAAACGTCGAAATATCTCAAACGGGAAGGAAATGACGGTCAGTTTTCATCAAAATCGACGAAATCATCGAGATTTGCGAGCTGTTCCGCTTGTTTCGACGGTTAAACGGTTGTTTATTACATTCTGCATGTAAAAAGGAGTGAAATGAGCTTTTAAACGTCGAAATATCTCAAACGGGAAGGAAATGACGGTCAGTTTTCATCAAAATCGACGAAATCATCGAGATTTGCGAGCTCTTCCGCTTGTTTCGACGGTTAAACGGTTGTGCATTGCATTCTGCACGTAAAAAGGAGTGAAATGAGCGTTTAAACGTCGAAATATCTCAAACGGCAGAGAAATGACGGCCAGTTTTCATCAAAATGGACGAAAACATCGAGATTTGCGAGCTGTTCCGCTTGTTTCGACGGTTAAACGGTTGTGCATTGCATTCTGCACGTTAAATGGAGTAAAAAGAGCGCTTAAACGCCGAAATATCTCAAACGGCAAGGAAATGACGGTCAGTTTTCATCGAAATCGACGAAATCATCGAGATTTGCGAGCTGTTCCGCTTGTTTCGACGGTTAAACGGTTGTGCATTGCATTCTGCACGTAAAAAGGTGTGAAATGAGCTTTTAAACGTCGAAATATCTCAAACGGGAAGGAAATGACGGTCAGTTTTCATCAAAATCGACGAAATCAAAGCGATTTGCGAGCTGTTGGGCTTGTTTCGACGCTGAAACTGGCGTGTATTACATTCTGCACGTTAAATGGAGTAAAGAGAGCGCTTAAACGTCGAAATATCTCAAACGGGAAGGAAATGACGGTCAGTTTTCATCAAAATCGACGAAATCATCGAGATTTGCGAGCTGTTCCGCTTGTTTCGACGGTTAAACGGTTGTGCATTGCATTCTGCACGTAAAAAGAAGTGAAATGAGC
Source organism: Bombus flavifrons (assembly GCF_040668555.2). Classification (NCBI taxonomy): domain Eukaryota; kingdom Metazoa; phylum Arthropoda; class Insecta; order Hymenoptera; family Apidae; genus Bombus; species Bombus flavifrons. The sequence goes on along the minus strand of NW_027184842.1, from coordinate 5,672 downwards.
TTTTAAACGTCGAAATATCTCAAACGGGAGAGAAATGACGGCCAGTTTTCATCAAAATGGACGAAAACATCGAGATTTGCGAGCTGTTCCGCTTGTTTCGACGGTTAAACGGTTGTTTATTACATTCTGCAAGTAAAAAGGAGTGAAATGAGCGTTTAAACGTCGAAATATCTCAAACGGGAAGGAAATGACGGTCAGTTTTCATCAAAATCGACGAAATCATCGAGATTTGCGAGCTGTTCCGCTTGTTTCGACGGTTAAACGGTTGTGCATTGCATTCTGCACGTAAAAAGGAGTGAAATGAGCGTTTAAACGTCGAAATATCTCAAACGGGAAGGAAATAACGGTCAGTTTTCATTAAAATCGACGAAATCATCGAGATTTGCGAGCTGTTCCGCTTGTTTCGACGGTTAAACGGTTGTGCATTGCATTCTGCACGTAAAAAGGTGTGAAATGAGCTTTTAAACGTCGAAATATCTCAAACGGGATGGAAATGACGGTCAGTTTTCATCAAAATCGACGAAATCAAAGCGATTTGCGAGCTGTTGGGCTTGTTTCGACGCTGAAACTGGCGTGTATTACATTCTGCACGTTAAATGGAGTAAAGAGAGCGCTTAAACGTCGAAATATCTCAAACGGAAAGGAAATGACGGTCAGTTTTCATCAAAATCGACGAAATCATCGAGATTTGCGAGCTGTTCCGCTTGTTTCGACGGTTAAACGGTTGTTTATTACATTCTGCAAGTAAAAAGGAGTGAAATGAGCGTTTAAACGTCGAAATATCTCAAACGGGAAGGAAATGACGGTCAGTTTTCATAAAAATCGACGAAATCATCGAGATTTGCGAGCTGTTCCGCTTGTTTCGACGGTTAAACGGTTGTTTATTACATTCTGCACGTAAAAAGGAGTGAAATGAGCTTTTAAACGTCGAAATATCTCAAACGGGGAGGAAATGACGGTTAGTTTTCATCAAAATCGACGAAATCATCGAGATTTGCGAGCTGTTCCGCTTGTTTCGACGGTTAAACGGTTGTGCATTGCATTCTGCACGTAAAAAGGAGTGAAATGAGCTTTTAAACGTCGAAGTATCTCAAACGGGAAGGAAATGACGGTCAGTTTTCATCAAAATCGACGAAATCATCGAGATTTGCGAGCTGTTCCGCTTGTTTCGACGGTTAAACGGTTGTGCATTGCATTCTGCACGTAAAAAGGAGTGAAATGAGCGTTTAAACGTCGAAATATCTCAAACGGGGAGGAAATGACGGTTAGTTTTCATCAAAATCGACGAAATCATCGAGATTTGCGAGCTGTTCCGCTTGTTTCGACGGTTAAACGGTTGTGCATTGCATTCTGCACGTAAAAAGGAGTGAAATGAGCTTTTAAACGTCGAAGTATCTCAAACGGGAAGGAAATGACGGTCAGTTTTCATCAAAATCGACGAAATCATCGAGATTTGCGAGCTGTTCCGCTTGTTTCGACGGTTAAACGGCTGTGCATTGCATTCTGCACGTTAAATGGAGTAAAAAGAGCGCTTAAACGTCGAAATATCTCAAACGGGAGAGAAATGACGCCCGGTTTTCATCAAAATGGACGAAAACATCGAGATTTGCGAGCTGTTCCGCTTGTTTCGACGGTTAAACGGTTGTTTATTACATTCTGCAAGTAAAAAGGAGTGAAATGAGCGTTTAAACGTCGAAATATCTCAAACGGGAAGGAAATGACGGTCAGTTTTCATAAAAATCGACGAAATCATCGAGATTTGCGAGCTGTTCCGCTTGTTTCGACGGTTAAACGGTTGTGCATTGCATTCTGCACGTTAAATGGAGTAAAAAGAGCGCTTAAACGCCGAAATATCTCAAACGGGAAGGAAATGACGGTCAGTTTTCATCAAAATCGACGAAATCATCGAGATTTGCGAGCTGTTCCGCTTGTTTCGACGGTTAAACGGTTGTGCATTGCATTCTGCACGTAAAAGGAAGTGAAATGAGCTTTTAAACGTCGAAATATCTCAAACGGGAGAGAAATGACGGTCAGTTTTCATCAAAATCGACGAAATCATCGAGATTTGCGAGCTGTTCCGCTTCTTTCGACGGTTAAACGGTTGTTCATTACATTCTGCACGTAAAAAGGAGTGAAATGAGCTTTTAAACTTCGAAATATCTCAAACGGGTAGGAAATGACGGTCAGTTTTCATCAAAATCGACGAAATCATCGAGATTTGCGAGCTGTTCCGCTTGTTTCGACGGTTAAACGGTTGCTTATTACATTCTGCAAGTAAAAAGGAGTGAAGTGAGCTTTTAAACGTCGAAATATCTCAAACGGGAGAGAAATGACGGCCAGTTTTCATCAAAATGGACGAAAATATCGAGATTTGCGAGCTGTTCCGCTTGTTTCGACGATTAAACGGTTGTGCATTGCATTCTGCACGTTAAATGGAGTAAAAGGAGCGCTTAAACGTCGAAATATCTCAAACGGGAAGGAAATGACGGTCAGTTTTCATCAAAATCAGCGAAATCATCGAGATTTGCGAGCTGTTCCGCTTGTTTCGACGGTTTAAACGGTTGTTTATTACATTCTGCAAGTAAAAAGGAGTGAAATGAGCGTTTAAACGTCGAAATATCTCAAACGGGAAGGAAATGACGGTCAGTTTTCATCAAAATCGACGAAATCATCGAGATTTGCGAGCTGTTCCGCTTGTTTCGACGGTTAAACGGTTGTGCATTGCATTCTGCACGTAAAAAGGAGTGAAATGAGCGTTTAAACGTCGAAATATCTCAAACGGGGAGGAAATGACGGTTAGTTTTCATCAAAATCGACGAAATCATCGAGATTTGCGAGCTGTTCCGCTTGTTTCGACGGTTAAACGGTTGTGCATTGCATTCTGCACGTTAAATGGAGTAAAAAGAGCGCTTAAACGCCGAAATATCTCAAACGGGAAGGAAATGACGGTCAGTTTTCATCAAAATCGACGAAATCATCGAGATTTGCGAGCTGTTCCGCTTGTTTCGACGGTTAAACGGTTGTGCATTGCATTCTGCACGTAAAAAGAAGTGAAATGAGCTTTTAAACGTCGAAATATCTCAAACGGGAGAGAAATGACGGCCAGTTTTCATCAAAATGGACGAAAACATCGAGATTTGCGAGCTGTTCCGCTTGTTTCGACGGTTAAACGGTTGTTTATTACATTCTGCAAGTAAAAAGGAGTGAAATGAGCGTTTAAACGTCGAAATATCTCAAACGGGAAGGAAATGACGGTCAGTTTTCATCAAAATCGACGAAATCATCGAGATTTGCGAGCTGTTCCGCTTGTTTCGACGGTTAAACGGTTGTGCATTGCATTCTGCACGTAAAAAGGAGTGAAATGAGCGTTTAAACGTCGAAATATCTCAAACGGGAAGGAAATAACGGTCAGTTTTCATTAAAATCGACGAAATCATCGAGATTTGCGAGCTGTTCCGCTTGTTTCGACGGTTAAACGGTTGTGCATTGCATTCTGCACGTAAAAAGGTGTGAAATGAGCTTTTAAACGTCGAAATATCTCAAACGGGATGGAAATGACGGTCAGTTTTCATCAAAATCGACGAAATCAAAGCGATTTGCGAGCTGTTGGGCTTGTTTCGACGCTGAAACTGGCGTGTATTACATTCTGCACGTTAAATGGAGTAAAGAGAGCGCTTAAACGTCGAAATATCTCAAACGGAAAGGAAATGACGGTCAGTTTTCATCAAAATCGACGAAATCATCGAGATTTGCGAGCTGTTCCGCTTGTTTCGACGGTTAAACGGTTGTTTATTACATTCTGCAAGTAAAAAGGAGTGAAATGAGCGTTTAAACGTCGAAATATCTCAAACGGGAAGGAAATGACGGTCAGTTTTCATAAAAATCGACGAAATCATCGAGATTTGCGAGCTGTTCCGCTTGTTTCGACGGTTAAACGGTTGTGCATTGCATTCTGCACGTTAAATGGAGTAAAAAGAGCGCTTAAACGTCGAAATATCTCAAACGGCAGAGAAATGACGGCCAGTTTTCATCAAAATGGACGAAAACATCGAGATTTGCGAGCTGTTCCGCTTGTTTCGACGGTTAAACGGTTGTGCATTGCATTCTGCACGTTAAATGGAGTAAAAAGAGCGCTTAAACGCCGAAATATCTCAAACGGCAAGGAAATGACGGTCAGTTTTCATCAAAATCGACGAAATCATCGAGATTTACGAGCTGTTCCGCTTGTTTCGACGGTTAAACGGTTGTGCATTGCATTCTGCACGTAAAAAGGTGTGAAATGAGCTTTTAAACGTCGAAATATCTCAAACGGGAAGGAAATGACGGTCAGTTTTCATCAAAATCGACGAAATCAAAGCGATTTGCGAGCTGTTGGGCTTGTTGCGACGCTGAAACTGGCGTGTATTACATTCTGCACGTTAAATGGAGTAAAGAGAGCGCTTAAACGTCGAAATATCTCAAACGGAAAGGAAATGACGGTCAGTTTTCATCAAAATGGACGAAAACATCGAGATTTGCGAGCTGTTCCGCTTGTTTCGACGGTTTAAACGGTTGTTTATTACATTCTGCAAGTAAAAAGGTGCGAAATGAGCGTTTTAAACGTCGAAATATCTCAAACGGGAAGGAAATGACGGTCAGTTTTCATCAAAATCGACGAAATCATCGAGATTTGCGAGCTGTTCCGCTTGTTTCGACGGTTTAAACGGTTGTTTATTACATTCTGCATGTAAAAAGGAGTGAAATGAGCTTTTAAACGTCGAAATATCTCAAACGGGAAGGAAATGACGGTCAGTTTTCATCAAAATCGACGAAATCATCGAGATTTGCGAGCTCTTCCGCTTGTTTCGACGGTTAAACGGTTGTGCATTGCATTCTGCACGTAAAAAGGAGTGAAATGAGCGTTTAAACGTCGAAATATCTCAAACGGCAGAGAAATGACGGCCAGTTTTCATCAAAATGGACGAAAACATCGAGATTTGCGAGCTGTTCCGCTTGTTTCGACGGTTTAAACGGTTGTGCATTGCATTCTGCACGTTAAATGGAGTAAAAAGAGCGCTTAAACGCCGAAATATCTCAAACGGCAAGGAAATGACGGTCAGTTTTCATCGAAATCGACGAAATCATCGAGATTTGCGAGCTGTTCCGCTTGTTTCGACGGTTAAACGGTTGTGCATTGCATTCTGCACGTAAAAAGGTGTGAAATGAGCTTTTAAACGTCGAAATATCTCAAACGGGAAGGAAATGACGGTCAGTTTTTCATCAAAATCGACGAAATCAAAGCGATTTGCGAGCTGTTGGGCTTGTTTCGACGCTGAAACTGGCGTGTATTACATTCTGCACGTTAAATGGAGTAAAGAGAGCGCTTAAACGTCGAAATATCTCAAACGGGAAGGAAATGACGGTCAGTTTTCATCAAAATCGACGAAATCATCGAGATTTGCGACCTGTTCCGCTTGTTTCGACGGTTAAACGGTTGTGCATTGCATTCTGCACGTAAAAAGGAGTGAAATGAGCGTTTAAACGTCGAAATATCTCAAACGGGAGAGAAATGACGGCCAGTTTTCATCAAAATGGACGAAAACATCGAGATTTGCGAGCTGTTCCGCTTGTTTCGACGGTTAAACGGTTGTGCATTGCATTCTGCACGTTAAATGGAGTAAAAAGAGCGCTTA